>NC_086449.1:842195444-842495444 GCF_028390025.1 Pseudophryne corroboree
GGGTCGGTAATAGGATATGTGGCATGTATATATTCTGTGCGTTACTGCGGCTGTACACGGAATGCTACGTTACAGCGTCAGTAATAGGATATGTGGCATGCCTATATTCTGTGTGTGACTGTGGCTGTATCTGCATACAGAATGCTACATTACAGTGTTTTCCTGGCAAAAAAAAAAAAAAAGAAAGACTCCAGACGTTAGCAGAGCTGCAGGCTCACTCATGCCAGGCATCTCATGGTGATAGATAGATAGATAGATAGATAGATAGATAGATAGATAGATAGATAGATAGATAGATAGATAGATAGATAGATAGATAGACAGATAGATAGATAGGATAGATAAATTAGTATAATACAGCCACCTATTGTGTCTCTATAAGAGCCCTGTACAGCAGTCACTCTCACCTGGTGATATCTCTATACACTCAGTGATCCTGGCTCACACTACCTAGGCTATATACATCACTATCAGGTAATTACTATAATACAGCCACCTATTGTGTCTCTATAAGAGTCCTGTACAGCAGTCACTCTCACCTGGTGATATCTCTATACACTCAGTGATCCTGGCTCACACTACCTAGACTATATACATCACTATCAGGTAATTACTATAATACAGCCACCTATTGTGTCTCTATAAGAGTCCTGTACAGCAGTCACTCTCACCTGGTGATATCTCTATACACTCAGTGATCCTGGCTCACACTACCTAGACTATATACATCACTATCAGGTAATTACTATAATACAGCCACCTATTGTGTCTCTATAAGAGTCCTGTACAGCAGTCACTCTCACCTGGTGATATCTCTATACACTCAGTGATCCTGGCTCACACTACCTAGACTATATACATCACTATCAGGTAATTACTATAATACAGCCGCCTATTGTGTCTCTATAAGAGCCATGTACAGCAGTCACTCTCACCTGGTGATATCTCTATACACTCAGTGATCCTGGCTCACACTACCTAGACTATATACATCACTATCAGGTAATTACTATAATACAGCCACCTATTGTGTCTCTATAAGAGTCCTGTACAGCAGTCACTCTCACCTGGTGATATCTCTATACACTCAGTGATCCTGGCTCACACTACCTAGACTATATACATCACTATCAGGTAATTACTATAATACAGCCGCCTATTGTGTATCTATAAGAGTCCTGTACAGCAGTCACTCTTACCTGGTGATATCTCTATACACTCAGTGATCCTGGATCACACTACCTAGACTATATACATCACTATCAGGTAATTACTATAATACAGCCACCTATTGTGTCTCTATAAGAGTCCTGTACAGCAGTCACTCTCACCTGGTGATATCTCTCTATACACTCAGTGATCCTGGCTCACACTACCTAGACTATATACATCACTATCAGGTAATTACTATAATACAGCCACCTATTGTGTCTCTATAAGAGTCCTGTACAGCAGTCACTCTCACCTGGTGATATCTCTATACACTCAGTGATCCTGGCTCACACTACCTAGGCTATATACATCACTATCAGGTAATTACTATAATACAGCCACCTATTGTGTCTCTATAAGAGTCCTGTACAGCAGTCACTCTCACCTGGTGATATCTCTATACACTCAGTGACCCTGGCTCACACTACCTAGGCTATATACATCACTATCAGGTAATTACTATAATACAGCCACCTATTGTGTCTCTATAAGAGTCCTGTACAGCAGTCACTCTCACCTGGTGATATATCTCTATACACTCAGTGACCCTGGCTCACACTACCTAGGCTATATACATCACTATCAGGTAATTACTATAATACAGCCACCTATTGTGTCTCTATAAGAGCCCTGTACAGCAGTCACTCTCACCTGGTGATATCTCTCTATACACTCAGTGATCCTGGCTCACACTACCTAGGCTATATACATCACTATCATGTAATTACTATAATACAGCCACCTATTGTGTCTCTATAAGAGTCCTGTACAGCAGTCACTCTCACCTGGTGATATCTCTCTATACACTCAGTGATCCTGGCTCACACTACCTAGACTATATACATCACTATCAGGTAATTACTATAATACAGCCACCTATTGTGTCTCTATAAGAGTCCTGTACAGCAGTCACTCTCACCTGGTGATATCTCTATACACTCAGTGATCCTGGCTCACACTACCTAGACTATATACATCACTATCAGGTAATTACTATAATACAGCCACCTATTGTGTCTCTATAAGAGTCCTGTACAGCAGTCACTCTCACCTGGTGATATCTCTATACACTCAGTGACCCTGGCTCACACTACCTAGGCTATATACATCACTATCAGGTAATTACTATAATACAGCCGCCTATTGTGTCTCTATAAGAGTCCTGTACAGCAGTCACTCTCACCTGGTGATATCTCTATACACTCAGTGATCCTGGCTCACACTACCTAGACTATATACATCACTATCAGGTAATTACTATAATACAGCCACCTATTGTGTCTCTATAAGAGTCCTGTACAGCAGTCACTCTCACCTGGTGATATCTCTATACACTCAGTGACCCTGGCTCACACTACCTAGGCTATATACATCACTATCAGGTAATTACTATAATACAGCCGCCTATTGTGTCTCTATAAGAGTCCTGTACAGCAGTCACTCTCACCTGGTGATATCTCTATACACTCAGTGATCCTGGCTCACACTACCTAGGCTATATACATCACTATCAGGTAATTACTATAATACAGCCACCTATAGTGTCTCTATAAGAGTCCTGTACAGCAGTCACTCTCACCTGGTGATATCTCTCTATACACTCAGTGATCCTGGCTCACACTACCTAGGCTATATACATAACTATCAGGTAATTACTATAATACAGCCACCTATTGTGTCTCTATAAGAGCCCTGTACAGCAGTCACTCTCACCTGGTGATATATCTCTATACACTCAGTGATCCTGGCTCACACTACCTAGGCTATATACATCACTATCAGGTAATTACTATAATACAGCCACCTATTGTGTCTCTATAAGAGCCCTGTACAGCAGTCACTCTCACCTGGTGATATCTCTCTACACACTCAGTGATCCTGGCTCACACTACCTAGGCTATATACATCACTATCATGTAATTACTATAATACAGCCACCTATTGTGTCTCTATAAGAGTCCTGTACAGCAGTCACTCTCACCTGGTGATATCTCTCTATACACTCAGTGATCCTGGCTCACACTACCTAGACTATATACATCACTATCAGGTAATTACTATAATACAGCCACCTATTGTGTCTCTATAAGAGTCCTGTACAGCAGTCACTCTCACCTGGTGATATCTCTCTATACACTCAGTGATCCTGGCTCACACTACCTAGACTATATACATCACTATCAGGTAATTACTATAATACAGCCGCCTATTGTGTCTCTATAAGAGTCCTGTACAGCAGTCACTCTCACCTGGTGATATCTCTATACACTCAGTGATCCTGGCTCACACTACCTAGACTATATACATCACTATCAGGTAATTACTATAATACAGCCGCCTATTGTGTCTCTATAAGAGTCCTGTACAGCAGTCACTCTCACCTGGTGATATCTCTATACACTCAGTGATCCTGGCTCACACTACCTAGGCTATATACATCACTATCAGGTAATTACTATAATACAGCCGCCTATTGTGTATCTATAAGAGTCCTGTACAGCAGTCACTCTCACCTGGTGATATCTCTCTATACACTCAGTGATCCTGGCTCACACTACCTAGGCTATATACATCACTATCAGGTAATTACTATAATACAGCCACCTATTGTGTCTCTATAAGAGTCCTGTACAGCAGTCACTCTCACCTGGTGATAACTCTATACACTCAGTGATCCTGGCTCACACTACCTAGACTATATACATCACTATCAGGTAATTACTATAATACAGCCACCTATTGTGTCTCTATAAGAGTCCTGTACGGCAGTCACTCTGACCTGGTGATATCTCTATACACTCAGTGATCCTGGCTCACACTACCTAGACTATATACATCACTATCAGGTAATTACTATAATACAGCCGCCTATTGTGTCTCTATAAGAGTCCTGTACAGCAGTCACTCTCACCTGGTGATATCTCTCTATACACTCGGTGATCCTGGCTCACACTACCTAGGCTATATACATCACTATCAGGTAATTACTATAATACAGCCACCTATTGTGTCTCTATAAGAGTCCTGTACAGCAGTCACTCTCACCTGGTGATATCTCTCTATACACTCAGTGATCCTGGCTCACACTACCTAGACTATATACATCACTATCAGGTAATTACTATAATACAGTCACCTATTGTGTCTCTATAAGAGTCCTGTACAGCAGTCACTCTCACCTGGTGATATCTCTATACACTCAGTGATCCTGGCTCACACTACCTAGACTATATACATCACTATCAGGTAATTACTATAATACAGCCGCCTATTGTGTATCTATAAGAGTCCTGTACAGCAGTCACTCTCACCTGGTGATATCTCTCTATACACTCAGTGATCCTGGCTCACACTACCTAGGCTATATACATCACTATCAGGTAATTACTATAATACAGCCACCTATTGTGTCTCTATAAGAGTCCTGTACAGCAGTCACTCTCACCTGGTGATAACTCTATACACTCAGTGATCCTGGCTCACACTACCTAGACTATATACATCACTATCAGGTAATTACTATAATACAGCCACCTATTGTGTCTCTATAAGAGTCCTGTACGGCAGTCACTCTGACCTGGTGATATCTCTATACACTCAGTGATCCTGGCTCACACTACCTAGACTATATACATCACTATCAGGTAATTACTATAATACAGCCGCCTATTGTGTCTCTATAAGAGTCCTGTACAGCAGTCACTCTCACCTGGTGATATCTCTCTATACACTCGGTGATCCTGGCTCACACTACCTAGGCTATATACATCACTATCAGGTAATTACTATAATACAGCCACCTATTGTGTCTCTATAAGAGTCCTGTACAGCAGTCACTCTCACCTGGTGATATCTCTCTATACACTCAGTGATCCTGGCTCACACTACCTAGACTATATACATCACTATCAGGTAATTACTATAATACAGTCACCTATTGTGTCTCTATAAGAGTCCTGTACAGCAGTCACTCTCACCTGGTGATATCTCTATACACTCAGTGATCCTGGCTCACACTACCTAGACTATATACATCACTATCAGGTAATTACTATAATACAGCCGCCTATTGTGTCTCTATAAGAGTCCTGTACAGCAGTCACTCTCACCTGGTGATATCTCTCTATACACTCAGTGATCCTGGCTCACACTACCTAGACTATATACATCACTATCAGGTAATTACTATAATACAGCCACCTATTGTGTCTCTATAAGAGTCCTGTACGGCAGTCACTCTGACCTGGTGATATCTCTATACACTCAGTGATCCTGGCTCACACTACCTAGACTATATACATCACTATCAGGTAATTACTATAATACAGCCACCTATTGTGTCTCTATAAGAGCCCTGTACAGCAGTCACTCTCACCTGGTGATATCTCTATACACTCAGTGACCCTGGCTCACACTACCTAGACTATATACATCACTATCAGGTAATTACTATAATACAGCCACCTATTGTGTCTCTATAAGAGTCCTGTACAGCAGTCACTCTCACCTGGTGATATCTCTATACACTCAGTGACCCTGGCTCACACTACCTAGGCTATATACATCACTATCAGGTAATTACTATAATACAGCCACCTATTGTGTCTCTATAAGAGTCCTGTACAGCAGTCACTCTCACCTGGTGATATCTCTCTATACACTCAGTGATCCTGGCTCACACTACCTAGACTATATACATCACTATCAGGTAATTACTATAATACAGCCACCTATTGTGTCTCTATAAGAGCCCTGTACAGCAGTCACTCTCACCTGGTGATATCTCTATACACTCAGTGACCCTGGCTCACACTACCTAGACTATATACATCACTATCAGGTAATTACTATAATACAGCCACCTATTGTGTCTCTATAAGAGTCCTGTACAGCAGTCACTCTCACCTGGTGATATCTCTATACACTCAGTGACCCTGGCTCACACTACCTAGGCTATATACATCACTATCAGGTAATTACTATAATACAGCCACCTATTGTGTCTCTATAAGAGCCCTGTACAGCAGTCACTCTCACCTGGTGATATCTCTATACACTCAGTGATCCTGGCTCACACTACCTAGGCTATATACATCACTATCAGGTAATTACTATAATACAGCCACCTATTGTGTCGCTATAAGAGCCCTGTACAGCAGTCACTGTCACCTGGTGATATCTCTCTATACACTCAGTGATCCTGTCTCACACTACCTAGACTATATACATCACTATCAGGTAATTACTATAATACAGCCACCTATTGTGTCTCTATAAGAGTCCTGTACAGCAGTCACTGTCACCTGGTGATATCTCTCTATACACTCAGTGATCCTGTCTCACACTACCTAGACTATATACATCACTATCAGGTAATTACTATAATACAGCCACCTATTGTGTCTCTATAAGAGCCCTGTACAGCAGTCACTCTCACCTGGTGATATCTCTATACACTCAGTGATCCTGGCTCACACTACCTAGGCTATATACATCACTATAAGGTAATTACTATAATACAGCCACCTATTGTGTCTCTATAAGAGCCCTGTACAGCAGTCACTCTCACCTGGTGATATCTCTATACACTCAGTGATCCTGGCTCACACTACCTAGACTATATACATCACTATCAGGTAATTACTATAATACAGCCGCCTATTGTGTCTCTATAAGAGCCCTGTACAGCAGTCACTCTCACCTGGTGATATCTCTCCTCTATACACTCAGTGACCCTGGCTCACACTACCTAGACTATATACATCACTATCAGGTAATTACTATAATACAGCCGCCTATTGTGTCGCTATAAGAGTCCTGTACAGCAGTCACTCTCACCTGGTGATATCTCTATACACTCAGTGATCCTGGCTCACACTACCTAGGCTATATACATCACTATAAGGTAATTACTATAATACAGCCGCCTATTGTGTCTCTATAAGAGTCCTGTACAGCAGTCACTATCACCTGGTGATATCTCTCTATACACTCAGTGATCCTGGCTCACACTACCTAGGCTATATACATCACTATCAGGTAATTACTATAATACAGCCACCTATTGTGTCTCTATAAGAGTCCTGTACAGCAGTCACTCTCACCTGGTGATATCTCTCTATACACTCAGTGATCCTGGCTCACACTACCTAGACTATATACATCACTATCAGGTAATTACTATAATACAGCCGCCTATTGTGTCTCTATAAGAGCCCTGTACAGCAGTCACTCTCACCTGCTGATATCTCTATACACTCAGTGATCCTGGCTCACACTACCTAGACTATATACATCACTATCAGGTAATTACTATAATACAGCCGCCTATTGTGTCTCTATAAGAGCCCTGTACAGCAGTCACTCTCACCTGGTGATATCTCTATACACTCAGTGATCCTGGCTCACACTACCTAGACTATATACATCACTATCAGGTAATTACTATAATACAGCCGCCTATTGTGTCTCTATAAGAGCCCTGTACAGCAGTCACTCTCACCTGGTGATATCTCTCTATACACTCAGTGATCCTGGCTCACACTACCTAGACTATATACATCACTATCAGGTAATTACTATAATACAGCCACCTATTGTGTCTCTATAAGAGTCCTGTACAGCAGTCACTCTCACCTGGTGATATCTCTCTATACACTCAGTGATCCTGGCTCACACTACCTAGGCTATATACATCACTATCATGTAATTACTATAATACAGCCACCTATTGTGTCTCTATAAGAGTCCTGTACAGCAGTCACTCTCACCTGGTGATATCTCTATACACTCAGTGACCCTGGTTCACACTACCTAGGCTATATACATCACTATCAGGTAATTACTATAATACAGCCACCTATTGTGTCTCTATAAGAGTCCTGTACAGCAGTCACTCTCACCTGGTGATATCTCTATACACTCAGTGATCCTGGCTCACACTACCTAGACTATATACATCACTATCAGGTAATTACTATAATACAGCCACCTATTGTGTCTCTATAAGAGCCCTGTACAGCAGTCACTCTCACCTGGTGATATCTGTATACACTCAGTGATCCTGGCTCACACTACCTAGTCTATATACATCACTATCGTGCAATTACTATAATACAGCCACCTATTGTGTCTCTATAAGAGTCCTGTACAGCAGTCACTCCCACCTGGTGATATCTCTATACACTCAGTGATCCTGGCTCACACTACCTAGGCTATATACATCACTATCAGGTAATTACTATAATACAGCCACCTATTGTGTCTCTATAAGAGTCCTGTACAGCAGTCACTCTCACCTGGTGATACCTCTATACACTCAGTGATCCTGGCTCACACTACCTAGGCTATATACATCACTATCAGGTAATTACTATAATACAGCCACCTATTGTGTCTCTATAAGAGTCCTGTACAGCAGTCACTCTCACCTGGTGATATCTCTATACACTCAGTGATACTGGATCACACTACCTAGACTATATACATCACTATCAGGTAATTACTATAATACAGCCACCTATTGTGTCTCTATAAGAGCCCTGTACAGCAGTTACTCTCACCTGGTGATATCTCTATACACTCAGTGATCCTGGCTCACACTACCTAGACTATATACATCACTATCAGGTAATTACTATAATACAGCCACCTATTGTGTCTCTATAAGAGTCCGGTACAGCAGTCACTCTCACCTGGTGATATCTCTATACACTCAGTGATCCTGGCTCACACTACCTAGGCTATATACATCACTATCAGGTAATTACTATAATACAGCCACCTATTGTGTCTCTATAAGAGTCCTGTACAGCAGTCACTCTCACCTGGTGATATCTCTCTATACACTCAGTGATCCTGGCTCACACTACCTAGGCTATATACATCACTATCAGGTAATTACTATAATACAGCCACCTATTGTGTCTCTATAAGAGTCCTGTACAGCAGTCACTCTCACCTGGTGATATCTCTATACACTCAGTGACCCTGGCTCACATTACCTAGGCTATATACATCAGTATCATGTAATTACTATAATACAGCCACCTATTGTGTCTCTATAAGAGTCCTGTACAGCAGTCACTCTCACCTGGTGATATCTCTATACACTCAGTGACCCTGGCTCACACTACCTAGGCTATATACATCACTATCAGGTAATTACTATAATACAGCCACCTATTGTGTCTCTATAAGAGCCCTGTACAGCAGTCACTCTCACCTGGTGATATCTCTATACACTCAGTGATCCTGGCTCACACTACCTAGACTATATACATCACTATCAGGTAATTACTATAATACAGCCACCTATTGTGTCTCTATAAGAGCCCTGTACAGCTGTCACTCTCACCTGGTGATATATCTATACACTCAGTGACCCTGGCTCACACTACCTAGATTATATACATCACTATCAGGTAATTACTATAATACAGCCACCTATTGTATCTCTATAAGAGTCCTGTACAGCAGTCACTCTCACCTGGTGATATCTCTCTATACACTCAGTGACCCTGGCTCACACTACCTAGGCTATATACATCACTATCAGGTAATTACTATAATACAGCCACCTATTGTGTCTCTATAAGAGTCCTGTACAGCAGTCACTCTCACCTGGTGATATCTCTATACACTCAGTGATCCTGGCTCACACTACCTAGGCTATATACATCACTATCAGGTAATTACTATAATACAGCCACCTATTGTGTCTCTATAAGAGTCCTGTACAGCAGTCACTCTCACCTGGTGATATCTCTATACACTCAGTGATCCTGGCTCACACTACCTAGGCTATATACATCACTATCGTGCAATTACTATAATACAGCCACCTATTGTGTCTCTATAAGAGTCCTGTACAGCAGTCACTCCCACCTGGTGATATCTCTATACACTCAGTGATCCTGGCTCACACTACCTAGGCTATATACATCACTATCAGGTAATTACTATAATACAGCCACCTATTGTGTCTCTATAAGAGTCCTGTACAGCAGTCACTCTCACCTGGTGATACCTCTATACACTCAGTGATCCTGGCTCACACTACCTAGGCTATATACATCACTATCAGGTAATTACTATAATACAGCCACCTATTGTGTCTCTATAAGAGTCCTGTACAGCAGTCACTCTCACCTGGTGATATCTCTATACACTCAGTGATACTGGATCACACTACCTAGACTATATACATCACTATCAGGTAATTACTATAATACAGCCACCTATTGTGTCTCTATAAGAGCCCTGTACAGCAGTTACTCTCACCTGGTGATATCTCTATACACTCAGTGATCCTGGCTCACACTACCTAGACTATATACATCACTATCAGGTAATTACTATAATACAGCCACCTATTGTGTCTCTATAAGAGTCCGGTACAGCAGTCACTCTCACCTGGTGATATCTCTATACACTCAGTGATCCTGGCTCACACTACCTAGGCTATATACATCACTATCAGGTAATTACTATAATACAGCCACCTATTGTGTCTCTATAAGAGTCCTGTACAGCAGTCACTCTCACCTGGTGATATCTCTCTATACACTCAGTGATCCTGGCTCACACTACCTAGGCTATATACATCACTATCAGGTAATTACTATAATACAGCCACCTATTGTGTCTCTATAAGAGTCCTGTACAGCAGTCACTCTCACCTGGTGATATCTCTATACACTCAGTGACCCTGGCTCACATTACCTAGGCTATATACATCAGTATCATGTAATTACTATAATACAGCCACCTATTGTGTCTCTATAAGAGTCCTGTACAGCAGTCACTCTCACCTGGTGATATCTCTATACACTCAGTGACCCTGGCTCACACTACCTAGGCTATATACATCACTATCAGGTAATTACTATAATACAGCCACCTATTGTGTCTCTATAAGAGCCCTGTACAGCAGTCACTCTCACCTGGTGATATCTCTATACACTCAGTGATCCTGGCTCACACTACCTAGACTATATACATCACTATCAGGTAATTACTATAATACAGCCACCTATTGTGTCTCTATAAGAGCCCTGTACAGCTGTCACTCTCACCTGGTGATATATCTATACACTCAGTGACCCTGGCTCACACTACCTAGATTATATACATCACTATCAGGTAATTACTATAATACAGCCACCTATTGTATCTCTATAAGAGTCCTGTACAGCAGTCACTCTCACCTGGTGATATCTCTCTATACACTCAGTGACCCTGGCTCACACTACCTAGGCTATATACATCACTATCAGGTAATTACTATAATACAGCCACCTATTGTGTCTCTATAAGAGTCCTGTACAGCAGTCACTCTCACCTGGTGATATCTCTATACACTCAGTGATCCTGGCTCACACTACCTAGGCTATATACATCACTATCAGGTAATTACTATAATACAGCCACCTATTGTGTCTCTATAAGAGTCCTGTACAGCAGTCACTCTCACCTGGTGATATCTCTCTATACACTCAGTGATCCTGGCTCACACTACCTAGACTATATACATCACTATCAGGTAATTACTATAATACAGCCACCTATTGTGTCTCTATAAGAGTCCTGTACAGCAGTCACTCTCACCTGGTGATATCTCTCTATACACTCAGTGATCCTGGCTCACACTACCTAGACTATATACATCACTATCAGGTAATTACTATAATACAGCCACCTATTGTGTCTCTATAAGAGCCCTGTACAGCAGTCACTCTCACCTGGTGATATCTCTATACACTCAGTGATCCTGGCTCACACTACCTAGGCTATATACATCACTATCAGGTAATTACTATAATACAGCCACCTATTGTGTCTCTATAAGAGTCCTGTACAGCAGTCACTCTCACCTGGTGATATCTCTATACACTCAGTGATCCTGGCTCACACTACCTAGACTATATACATCACTATCAGGTAATTACTATAATACAGCCACCTATTGTGTCTCTATAAGAGTCCTGTACAGCAGTCACTCTCACCTGGTGATATCTCTATACACTCAGTGATCCTGGCTCACACTACCTAGATTATATACATCACTATCAGGTAATTACTATAATACAGCCGCCTATTGTGTCTCTATAAGAGCCCTGTACAGCAGTCACTCTCACCTGGTGATATCTCTATACACTCAGTGACCCTGGCTCACACTACCTAGATTATATACATCACTATCCGGTAATTACTATAATACAGCCGCCTATTGTGTCTCTATAAGAGCCCTGTACAGCAGTCACTCTCACCTGGTGATATCTCTATACACTCAGTGATCCTGGCTCACACTACCTAGGCTATATACATCACTATCAGGTAATTACTATAAAACAGCCACCTATTGTATCTCTATAAGAGTCCTGTACAGCAGTCACTCTCACCTGGTGATATCTCTCTATACACTCAGTGATCCTGGCTCACACTACCTAGACTATATACATCACTATCAGGTAATTACTATAATACAGCCACCTATTGTGTCTCTATAAGAGCCCTGTACAGCAGTCACTCTCACCTGGTGATATCTCTATACACTCAGTGATCCTGGCTCACACTACCTAGGCTATATACATCACTATCAGGTAATTACTATAATACAGCCACCTATTGTGTCTCTATAAGAGTCCTGTACAGCAGTCACTCTCACCTGGTGATATCTCTATACACTCAGTGATCCTGGCTCACACTACCTAGACTATATACATCACTATCAGGTAATTACTATAATACAGCCACCTATTGTGTCTCTATAAGAGTCCTGTACAGCAGTCACTCTCACCTGGTGATATCTCTCTATACACTCAGTGATCCTGGCTCACACTACCTAGACTATATACATCACTATCAGGTAATTACTATAATACAGCCACCTATTGTGTCTCTATAAGAGCCCTGTACAGCAGTCACTCTCACCTGGTGATATCTCTATACACTCAGTGATCCTGGCTCACACTACCTAGATTATATACATCACTATCAGGTAATTACTATAATACAGCCGCCTATTGTGTCTCTATAAGAGCCCTGTACAGCAGTCACTCTCACCTGGTGATATCTCTATACACTCAGTGACCCTGGCTCACACTACCTAGATTATATACATCACTATCCGGTAATTACTATAATACAGCCGCCTATTGTGTCTCTATAAGAGCCCTGTACAGCAGTCACTCTCACCTGGTGATATCTCTATACACTCAGTGATCCTGGCTCACACTACCTAGGCTATATACATCACTATCAGGTAATTACTATAATACAGCCACCTATTGTCTCTATAAGAGTCCTGTACAGCAGTCACTCTCACCTGGTGATATCTCTCTATACACTCAGTGATCCTGGCTCACACTACCTAGGCTATATACATCACTATCAGGTAATTACTATAATACAGCCACCTATTGTGTCTCTATAAGAGTCCTGTACAGCAGTCACTCTCACCTGGTGATATCTCTATACACTCAGTGATCCTGGCTCACACTACCTAGACTATATACATCACTATCAGGTAATTACTATAATACAGCCACCTATTGTGTCTCTATAAGAGTCCTGTACAGCAGTCACTCTCACCTGGTGATATCTCTCTATACACTCAGTGATCCTGGCTCACACTACCTAGACTATATACATCACTATCAGGTAATTACTATAATACAGCCACCTATTGTGTCTCTATAAGAGCCCTGTACAGCAGTCACTCTCACCTGGTGATATCTCTATACACTCAGTGACCCTGGCTCACACTACCTAGGCTATATACATCACTATCAGGTAATTACTATAATACAGCCGCCTATTGTGTCTCTATAAGAATCCTGTACAGCAGTCACTCTCACCTGGTGATATCTCTATACACTCAGTGATCCTGGCTCACACTACCTAGGCTATATACATCACTATCAGGTAATTACTATAATACAGCCACCTATTGTGTCTCTATAAGAGTCCTGTACAGCAGTCACTCTCACCTGGTGATATCTCTATATACTCAGTGACCCTGGCTCACACTACCTAGACTATATACATCACTATCAGGTAATTACTATAATACAGCCGCCTATTGTGTCTCTATAAGAGCCCTGTACAGCAGTCACTCTCACCTGGTGATATCTCTATACACTCAGTGACCCTGGCTCACACTACCTAGACTATATACATCACTATCAGGTAATTACTATAATACAGCCACCTATTGTATCTCTATAAGAGTCCTGTACAGCAGTCACTCTCACCTGGTGATATCTCTATACACTCAGTGACCCTGGCTCACACTACCTAGGCTATATACATCACTATCAGGTAATTACTATAATACAGCCACCTATTGTGTCTCTATAAGAGTCCTGTACAGCAGTCACTCTCACCTGGTGATATCTCTCTATACACTCAGTGATCCTGGCTCACACTACCTAGACTATATACATCACTATCAGGTAATTACTATAATACAGCCGCCTATTCTGTCTCTATAAGAGCCCTGTACAGCAGTCACTCTCACCTGGTGATATCTCTCTATACACTCAGTGATCCTGGCTCACACTACCTAGGCTATATACATCACTATCAGGTAATTACTATAATACAGCCACCTATTGTGTCTCTATAAGAGTCCTGTACAGCAGTCACTCTCACCTGGTGATATCTCTCTATACACTCAGTGATCCTGGCTCACACTACCTAGGCTATATACATCACTATCAGGTAATTACTATAATACAGCCACCTATTGTGTCTCTATAAGAGTCCTGTACAGCAGTCACTCTCACCTGGTGATATCTCTATACACTCAGTGACCCTGGCTCACACTACCTAGACTATATACATCACTATCAGGTAATTACTATAATACAGCCGCCTATTGTGTCTCTATAAGAGCCATGTACAGCAGTCACTCTCACCTGGTGATATCTCTATACACTCAGTGACCCTGGCTCACACTACCTAGGCTATATACATCACTATCATGTAATTACTATAATACAGCCACCTATTGTGTCTCTATAAGAGTCCTGTACAGCAGTCACTCTCACCTGGTGATATCTCTATACACTCAGTGACCCTGGCTCACACTACCTAGGCTATATACATCACTATCAGGTAATTACTATAATACAGCCACCTATTGTGTCTCTATAAGAGCCCTGTACAGCAGTCACTCTCACCTGGTGATATCACTATACACTCAGTGATCCTGGCTCACACTACCTAGACTATATACATCACTATCAGGTAATTACTATAATACAGCCACCTGTTGTGTCTCTATAAGAGCCCTGTACAGCAGTCACTCTCACCTGGTGATATCTCTATACACTCAGTGACCCTGGCTCACACTACCTAGATTATATACATCACTATCAGGTAATTACTATAATACAGCCGCCTATTGTGTCTCTATAAGAGCCCTGTACAGCAGTCACTCTCACCTGGTGATATCTCTATACACTCAGTGACCCTGGCTCACACTACCTAGGCTATATACATCACTATCAGGTAATTACTATAATACAGCCACCTATTGTGTCTCTATAAGAGTCCTGTACAGCAGTCACTCTCACCTGGTGATATCTCTCTATACACTCAGTGATCCTGGCTCACACTACCTAGACTATATACATCACTATCAGGTAATTACTATAATACAGCCGCCTATTCTGTCTCTATAAGAGCCCTGTACAGCAGTCACTCTCACCTGGTGATATCTCTCTATACACTCAGTGAACCTGGCTCACACTACCTAGACTATATACATCACTATCAGGTAATTACTATAATACAGCCACCTATTGTGTCTCTATAAGAGCCCTGTACAGCAGTCACTCTCACCTGGTGATATCTCTATACACTCAGTGATCCTGGCTCACACTACCTAGACTATATACATCACTATCAGGTAATTACTATAATACAGCCACCTATTGTGTCTCTATAAGAGTCCTGTACAGCAGTCACTCTCACCTGGTGATATCTCTATACACTCAGTGACCCTGGCTCACACTACCTAGGCTATATACATCACTATCAGGTAATTACTATAATACAGCCACCTATTGTGTCTCTATAAGAGTCCTGTACAGCAGTCACTCTCACCTGGTGATATCTCTATACACTCAGTGATCCTGGCTCACACTACCTAGACTATATACATCACTATCAGGTAATTACTATAATACAGCCACCTATTGTGTCTCTATAAGAGCCCTGTACAGCAGTCACTCTCACCTGGTGATATCTCTATACACTCAGTGATCCTGGCTCACACTACCTAGGCTATATACATCACTATCAGGTAATTACTATAATACAGCCACCTATTGTGTCTCTATAAGAGTCCTGTACAGCAGTCACTCTCACCTGGTGATATCTCTCTATACACTCAGTGATCCTGGCTCACACTACCTAGGCTATATACATCACTATCAGGTAATTACTATAATACAGCCACCTATTGTGTCTCTATAAGAGTCCTGTACAGCAGTCACTCTCACCTGGTGATATCTCTATACACTCAGTGACCCTGGCTCACACTACCTAGACTATATACATCACTATCAGGTAATTACTATAATACAGCCGCCTATTGTGTCTCTATAAGAGCCATGTACAGCAGTCACTCTCACCTGGTGATATCTCTATACACTCAGTGACCCTGGCTCACACTACCTAGGCTATATACATCACTGTCATGTAATTACTATAATACAGCCACCTATTGTGTCTCTATAAGAGTCCTGTACAGCAGTCACTCTCACCTGGTGATATCTCTATACACTCAGTGACCCTGGCTCACACTACCTAGGCTATATACATCACTATCAGGTAATTACTATAATACAGCCACCTATTGTGTCTCTATAAGAGCCCTGTACAGCAGTCACTCTCACCTGGTGATATCACTATACACTCAGTGATCCTGGCTCACACTACCTAGACTATATACATCACTATCAGGTAATTACTATAATACAGCCACCTGTTGTGTCTCTATAAGAGCCCTGTACAGCAGTCACTCTCACCTGGTGATATCTCTATACACTCAGTGACCCTGGCTCACACTACCTAGATTATATACATCACTATCAGGTAATTACTATAATACAGCCGCCTATTGTGTCTCTATAAGAGCCCTGAACAGCAGTCACTCTCACCTGGTGATATCTCTCTATACACTCAGTGACCCTGGCTCACACTACCTAGGCTATATACATCACTATCAGGTAATTACTATAATACAGCCACCTATTGTGTCTCTATAAGAGTCCTGTACAGCAGTCACTCTCACCTGGTGATATCTCTATATACTCAGTGACCCTGGCTCACACTACCTAGACTATATACATCACTATCAGGTAATTACTATAATACAGCCGCCTATTGTGTCTCTATAAGAGCCCTGTACAGCAGTCACTCTCACCTGGTGATATCTCTATACACTCAGTGACCCTGGCTCACACTACCTAGGCTATATACATCACTATCAGGTAATTACTATAATACAGCCACCTATTGTGTCTCTATAAGAGTCCTGTACAGCAGTCACTCTCACCTGGTGATATCTCTATACACTCAGTGATCCTGGCTCACACTACCTAGGCTATATACATTACTATCATGTAATTACTATAATACAGCCACCTATTGTGTCTCTATAAGAGTCCTGTACAGCAGTCACTCTCACCTGGTGATATCTCTCTATACACTCAGTGATCCTGGCTCACACTACCTAGACTATATACATCACTATCAGGTAATTACTATAATACAGCCACCTATTGTGTCTCTATAAGAGCCCTGTACAGCAGTCACTCTCACCTGGTGATATCTCTATACACTCAGTGATCCTGGCTCACACTACCTAGGCTATATACATCACTATCAGGTAATTACTATTATAGAGACACAATAGGTGGCTGTATTAGAGTCCTGTACAGCAGTCACTCTCACCTGGTGATATCTCTATACACTCAGTGATCCTGGCTCACACTACCTAGACTATATACATCACTATCAGGTAATTACTATAATACAGCCACCTATTGTGTCTCTATAAGAGTCCTGTACAGCAGTCACTCTCACCTGGTGATATCTCTATACACTCAGTGACCCTGGCTCACACTACCTAGGCTATATACATCACTATCAGGTAATTACTATAATACAGCCACCTATTGTGTCTCTATAAGAGTCCTGTACAGCAGTCACTCTCACCTGGTGATATCTCTATACACTCAGTGATCCTGGCTCACACTACCTAGACTATATACATCACTATCAGGTAATTACTATAATACAGCCACCTATTGTGTCTCTATAAGAGCCCTGTACAGCAGTCACTCTCACCTGGTGATATCTCTATACACTCAGTGATCCTGGCTCACACTACCTAGGCTATATACATCACTATCAGGTAATTACTATAATACAGCCACCTATTGTGTCTCTATAAGAGTCCTGTACAGCAGTCACTCTCACCTGGTGATATCTCTCTATACACTCAGTGATCCTGGCTCACACTACCTAGGCTATATACATCACTATCAGGTAATTACTATAATACAGCCACCTATTGTGTCTCTATAAGAGTCCTGTACAGCAGTCACTCTCACCTGGTGATATCTCTATACACTCAGTGACCCTGGCTCACACTACCTAGACTATATACATCACTATCAGGTAATTACTATAATACAGCCGCCTATTGTGTCTCTATAAGAGCCATGTACAGCAGTCACTCTCACCTGGTGATATCTCTATACACTCAGTGACCCTGGCTCACACTACCTAGGCTATATACATCACTATCATGTAATTACTATAATACAGCCACCTATTGTGTCTCTATAAGAGTCCTGTACAGCAGTCACTCTCACCTGGTGATATCTCTATACACTCAGTGACCCTGGCTCACACTACCTAGGCTATATACATCACTATCAGGTAATTACTATAATACAGCCACCTATTGTGTCTCTATAAGAGCCCTGTACAGCAGTCACTCTCACCTGGTGATATCACTATACACTCAGTGATCCTGGCTCACACTACCTAGACTATATACATCACTATCAGGTAATTACTATAATACAGCCACCTGTTGTGTCTCTATAAGAGCCCTGTACAGCAGTCACTCTCACCTGGTGATATCTCTATACACTCAGTGACCCTGGCTCACACTACCTAGATTATATACATCACTATCAGGTAATTACTATAATACAGCCACCTATTGTGTCTCTATAAGAGTCCAGTACAGCAGTCACTCTCACCTGGTGATATCTCTATACACTCAGTGACCCTGGCTCACACTACCTAGGCTATATACATCACTATCAGGTAATTACTATAATACAGCCACCTATTGTGTCTCTATAAGAGTCCTGTACAGCAGTCACTCTCATCTGGTGATATCTCTATACACTCAGTGATCCTGGCTCACACTACCTAGACTATATACATCACTATCAGGTAATTACTATAATACAGCCACCTATTGTGTCTCTATAAGAGCCCTGTACAGCAGTCACTCTCACCTGGTGATATCTCTATACACTCAGTGATCCTGGCTCACACTACCTAGGCTATATACATCACTATCAGGTAATTACTATAATACAGCCACCTATTGTGTCTCTATAAGAGTCCTGTACAGCAGTCACTCTCACCTGGTGATATCTCTATATACTCAGTGACCCTGGCTCACACTACCTAGGCTATATACATCACTATCAGGTAATTACTATAATACAGCCATCTATTGTGTCTCTATAAGAGTCCTGTACAGCAGTCACTCTCACCTGGTGATATCTCTATACACTCAGTGATCCTGGCTCACACTACCTAGACTATATACATCACTACCAGGTAATTACTATAATACAGCCACCTATTGTGTCTCTATAAGAGTCCTGTACAGCAGTCACTCTCACCTGGTGATATCTCTATACACTCAGTGATCCTGGCTCACACTACCTAGGCTATATACATTACTATCATGTAATTACTATAATACAGCCACCTATTGTGTCTCTATAAGAGTCCTGTACAGCAGTCACTCTCACCTGGTGATATCACTATACACTCAGTGATCCTGGCTCACACTACCTAGACTATATACATCACTATCAGGTAATTACTATAATACAGCCACCTATTGTGTCTCTATAAGAGCCCTGTACAGCAGTCACTCTCACCTGCTGATATCTCTATACACTCAGTGTCCCTGGCTCACACTACCTAGACTATATACATCACTATCAGGTAATTACTATAATACAGCCACCTATTGTGTCTCTATAAGAGTCCTGTACAGCAGTCACTCTCACCTGGTGATATCTCTCTATACACTCAGTGATCCTGGCTCACACTACCTAGACTATATACATCACTATCAGGTAATTACTATAATACAGCCGCCTATTGTGTCTCTATAAGAGTCCTGTACAGCAGTCACTCTCACCTGGTGATATCTCTATACACTCAGTGACCCTGGCTCACACTACCTAGGCTATATACATCACTATCAGGTAATTACTATAATACAGCCACCTATTGTGTCTCTATAAGAGTCCTGTACAGCAGTCACTCTCACCTGGTGATATCTCTATACACTCAGTGATCCTGGCTCACACTACCTAGACTATATACATCACTATCAGGTAATTACTATAATACAGCCGCCTATTGTGTCTCTATAAGAGCCCTGTACAGCAGTCACTCTCACCTGGTGATATCTCTATACACTCAGTGATCCTGGCTCACACTACCTAGACTATATACATCACTACCAGGTAATTACTATAATACAGCCACCTATTGTGTCTCTATAAGAGTCCTATACAGCAGTCACTCTCACCTGGTGATATCTCTATACACTCAGTGATCCTGGCTCACACTACCTAGGCTATATACATTACTATCATGTAATTACTATAATACAGCCACCTATTGTGTCTCTATAAGAGTCCTGTACAGCAGTCACTCTCACCTGGTGATATCTCTATACACTCAGTGATCCTGGCTCACACTACCTAGGCTATATACATCACTATCAGGTAATTACTATAATACAGCCACCTATTGTGTCTCTATAAGAGCCCTGTACAGCAGTCACTCTCACCTGGTGATATCACTATACACTCAGTGATCCTGGCTCACACTACCTAGACTATATACATCACTATCAGGTAATTACTATAATACAGCCACCTATTGTGTCTCTATAAGAGCCCTGTACAGCAGTCACTCTCACCTGCTGATATCTCTATACACTCAGTGTCCCTGGCTCACACTACCTAGACTATATACATCACTATCAGGTAATTACTATAATACAGCCACCTATTGTGTCTCTATAAGAGTCCTGTACAGCAGTCACTCTCACCTGGTGATATCTCTCTATACACTCAGTGATCCTGGCTCACACTACCTAGACTATATACATCACTATCAGGTAATTACTATAATACAGCCGCCTATTGTGTCTCTATAAGAGTCCTGTACAGCAGTCACTCTCACCTGGTGATATCTCTATACACTCAGTGACCCTGGCTCACACTACCTAGGCTATATACATCACTATCAGGTAATTACTATAATACAGCCGCCTATTGTGTATCTATAAGAGTCCTGTACAGCAGTCACTCTTACCTGGTGATATATCTATACACTCAGTGATCCTGGCTCACACTACCTAGGCTATATACATCACTATCAGGTAATTACTATAATACAGCCACCTATTGTGTCTCTATAAGAGCCCTGTACAGCAGTCACTCTCACCTGGTGATATCTCTCTATACACTCAGTGATCCTGGCTCACACTACCTAGACTATATACATCACTATCAGGTAATTACTATAATACAGCCGCCTATTGTGTCTCTATAAGAGTCCTGTACAGCAGTCACTCTCACCTGGTGATATCTCTCTATACACTCAGTGATCCTGGCTCACACTACCTAGACTATATACATCACTATCAGGTAATTACTATAATACAGCCACCTATTGTGTCTCTATAAAAGCCCTGTACAGCAATCACTCTCACCTGGTGATATCTCTATACACTCAGTGATCCTGACTCACACTACCTAGGCTATATACATCACTATCAGGTAATTACTATAATACAGCCACCTATTGTGTCTCTATAAGAGTCCTGTACAGCAGTCACTCTCACCTGGTGATATCTCTATACATTCAGTGATCCTGGCTCACACTACCTAGGCTATATACATCACTATCAGGTAATTACTATAATACTGCCGCCTATTGTGTCTCTATAAGAGTCCTGTACAGCAGTCACTCTCACCTGGTAATATCTCTATACATTCAGTGATCCTGGCTCACACTACCTAGGCTATATACATCACTATCAGGTAATTACTATAATACAGCCACCTATTGTGTCTCTATAAGAGCCCTGTACAGCAGTCACTCTCACCTGGTGATATCTCTCTATACACTCAGTGATCCTGGCTCACACTACCTAGACTATATACATCACTATCAGGTAATTACTATAATACAGCCGCCTATTGTGTCTCTATAAGAGTCCTGTACAGCAGTCACTCTCACCTGGTGATATCTATCTATACACTCAGTAATCCTGGCTCACACTACCTAGACTATATACATCACTATCAGGTAATTACTATAATACAGCCACCTATTGTGTCTCTATAAGAGCCCTGTACAGCAGTCACTCTCACCTGGTGATATCTCTATACACTCAGTGATCCTGACTCACACTACCTAGGCTATATACATCACTATCAGGTAACTACTATAATACAGCCACCTATTGTGTCTCTATAAGAGTCCTGTACAGCAGTCACTCTCACCTGGTGATATCTCTATACATTCAGTGATCCTGGCTCACACTACCTAGGCTATATACATCACTATCAGGTAATTACTATAATACAGCCGCCTATTGTGTCTCTATAAGAGTCCTGTACAGCAGTCACTCTCACCTGGTAATATCTCTATACATTCAGTGATCCTGGCTCACACTACCTAGGCTATATACATCACTATCAGGTAATTACTATAATACAGCCACCTATTGTGTCTCTATAAGAGTCCTGTACAGCAGTCACTCTCACCTGGTGATATCTCTCTATACACTCAGTGATCCTGGCTCACACTACCTAGGCTATATACATCACTATCATGTAATTACTATAATACAGCCACCTATTGTGTCTCTATAAGAGTCCTGTACAGCAGTCACTCTCACCTGGTGATATCTCTCTATACACTCAGTGATCCTGGCTCACACTACCTAGACTATATACATCACTATCAGGTAATTACTATAATACAGCCACCTATTGTGTCTCTATAAGAGTCCTGTACAGCAGTCACTCTCACCTGGTGATATCTCTATACACTCAGTGATCCTGGCTCACACTACCTAGACTATATACATCACTATCAGGTAATTACTATAATACAGCCACCTATTGTGTCTCTATAAGAGTCCTGTACAGAAGTCACTCTCACCTGGTGATATCTCTATACACTCAGTGATCCTGGCTCACACTACCTAGACTATATACATCACTATCAGGTAATTACTATAATACAGCCACCTATTGTGTCTCTATAAGAGCCCTGTACAGCAGTCACTCTCACCTGGTGATATCTCTCTATACACTCAGTGATCCTGGCTCACACTACCTAGGCTATATACATCACTATCAGGTAATTTCTATAATACAGCCACCTATTGTGTCTCTATAAGAGTCCTGTACAGCAGTCACTCTCACCTGGTGATATCACTATACACTCAGTGATCCTGGCTCACACTACCTAGACTATATACATCACTATCAGGTAATTACTATAATACAGCCGCCTATTGTGTCTCTATAAGAGCCATGTACAGCAGTCACTCTCACCTGGTGATATCTCTATACACTCAGTGACCCTGGCTCACACTACCTAGGCTATATACATCACTATCATGTAATTACTATAATACAGCCACCTATTGTGTCTCTATAAGAGTCCTGTACAGCAGTCACTCTCACCTGGTGATATCTCTATACACTCAGTGACCCTGGCTCACACTACCTAGGCTATATACATCACTATCAGGTAATTACTATAATACAGCCACCTATTGTGTCTCTATAAGAGTCCTGTACAGCAGTCACTCTCACCTGGTGATATCTCTATACACTCAGTGATCCTGGCTCACACTACCTAGACTATATACATCACTATCAGGTAATTACTATAATACAGCCACCTATTGTGTCTCTATAAGAGCCCTGTACAGCAGTCACTCTCACCTGGTGATATCTCTATACACTCAGTGATCCTGGCTCACACTACCTAGGCTATATACATCACTATCAGGTAATTACTATAATACAGCCACCTATTGTGTCTCTATAAGAGTCCTGTACAGCAGTCACTCTCACCTGGTGATATCTCTATATACTCAGTGACCCTGGCTCACACTACCTAGGCTATATACATCACTATCAGGTAATTACTATAATACAGCCATCTATTGTGTCTCTATAAGAGTCCTGTACAGCAGTCACTCTCACCTGGTGATATCTCTATACACTCAGTGATCCTGGCTCACACTACCTAGGCTATATACATCACTATCAGGTAATTACTATAATACAGCCACCTATTGTGTCTCTATAAGAGTCCTGTACAGCAGTCACTCTCACCTGGTGATATCTCTATACACTCAGTGATCCTGGCTCACACTACCTAGACTATATACATCACTATCAGGTAATTACTATAATACAGCCGCCTATTGTGTCTCTATAAGAGCCCTGTACAGCAGTCACTCTCACCTGGTGATATCTCTATACACTCAGTGATCCTGGCTCACACTACCTAGACTATATACATCACTACCAGGTAATTACTATAATACAGCCACCTATTGTGTCTCTATAAGAGTCCTGTACAGCAGTCACTCTCACCTGGTGATATCTCTATACACTCAGTGATCCTGGCTCACACTACCTAGGCTATATACATTACTATCATGTAATTACTATAATACAGCCACCTATTGTGTCTCTATAAGAGTCCTGTACAGCAGTCACTCTCACCTGGTGATATCACTATACACTCAGTGATCCTGGCTCACACTACCTAGACTATATACATCACTATCAGGTAATTACTATAATACAGCCACCTATTGTGTCTCTATAAGAGCCCTGTACAGCAGTCACTCTCACCTGCTGATATCTCTATACACTCAGTGTCCCTGGCTCACACTACCTAGACTATATACATCACTATCAGGTAATTACTATAATACAGCCACCTATTGTGTCTCTATAAGAGTCCTGTACAGCAGTCACTCTCACCTGGTGATATCTCTCTATACACTCAGTGATCCTGGCTCACACTACCTAGACTATATACATCACTATCAGGTAATTACTATAATACAGCCGCCTATTGTGTCTCTATAAGAGTCCTGTACAGCAGTCACTCTCACCTGGTGATATCTCTATACACTCAGTGACCCTGGCTCACACTACCTAGGCTATATACATCACTATCAGGTAATTACTATAATACAGCCGCCTATTGTGTATCTATAAGAGTCCTGTACAGCAGTCACTCTTACCTGGTGATATATCTATACACTCAGTGATCCTGGCTCACACTACCTAGGCTATATACATCACTATCAGGTAATTACTATAATACAGCCACCTATTGTGTCTCTATAAGAGCCCTGTACAGCAGTCACTCTCACCTGGTGATATCTCTCTATACACTCAGTGATCCTGGCTCACACTACCTAGACTATATACATCACTATCAGGTAATTACTATAATACAGCCACCTATTGTGTCTCTATAAAAGCCCTGTACAGCAGTCACTCTCACCTGGTGATATCTCTATACACTCAGTGATCCTGACTCACACTACCTAGGCTATATACATCACTATCAGGTAATTACTATAATACAGCCACCTATTGTGTCTCTATAAGAGTCCTGTACAGCAGTCACTCTCACCTGGTGATATCTCTATACATTCAGTGATCCTGGCTCACACTACCTAGGCTATATACATCACTATCAGGTAATTACTATAATACAGCCGCCTATTGTGTCTCTATAAGAGTCCTGTACAGCAGTCACTCTCACCTGGTAATATCTCTATACATTCAGTGATCCTGGCTCACACTACCTAGGCTATATACATCACTATCAGGTAATTACTATAATACAGCCACCTATTGTGTCTCTATAAGAGCCCTGTACAGCAGTCACTCTCACCTGGTGATATCTATCTATACACTCGGTGATCCTGGCTCACACTACCTAGACTATATACATCACTATCAGGTAATTACTATAATACAGCCACCTATTGTGTCTCTATAAGAGCCCTGTACAGCAGTCACTCTCACCTGGTGATATCTCTATACACTCAGTGATCCTGACTCACACTACCTAGGCTATATACATCACTATCAGGTAATTACTATAATACAGCCACCTATTGTGTCTCTATAAGAGTCCTGTACAGCAGTCACTCTCACCTGGTGATATCTCTATACATTCAGTGATCCTGGCTCACACTACCTAGGCTATATACATCACTATCAGGTAATTACTATAATACAGCCGCCTATTGTGTCTCTATAAGAGTCCTGTACAGCAGTCACTCTCACCTGGTAATATCTCTATACATTCAGTGATCCTGGCTCACACTACCTAGGCTATATACATCACTATCAGGTAATTACTATAATACAGCCACCTATTGTGTCTCTATAAGAGTCCTGTACAGCAGTCACTCTCACCTGGTGATATCTCTCTATACACTCAGTGATCCTGGCTCACACTACCTAGGCTATATACATCACTATCATGTAATTACTATAATACAGCCACCTATTGTGTCTCTATAAGAGTCCTGTACAGCAGTCACTCTCACCTGGTGATATCTCTCTATACACTCAGTGATCCTGGCTCACACTACCTAGACTATATACATCACTATCAGGTAATTACTATAATACAGCCACCTATTGTGTCTCTATAAGAGTCCTGTACAGCAGTCACTCTCACCTGGTGATATCTCTATACACTCAGTGATCCTGGCTCACACTACCTAGACTATATACATCACTATCAGGTAATTACTATAATACAGCCACCTATTGTGTCTCTATAAGAGTCCTGTACAGAAGTCACTCTCACCTGGTGATATCTCTATACACTCAGTGATCCTGGCTCACACTACCTAGACTATATACATCACTATCAGGTAATTACTATAATACAGCCACCTATTGTGTCTCTATAAGAGCCCTGTACAGCAGTCACTCTCACCTGGTGATATCTCTCTATACACTCAGTGATCCTGGCTCACACTACCTAGGCTATATACATCACTATCAGGTAATTACTATAATACATCCACCTATTGTGTCTCTATAAGAGTCCTGTACAGCAGTCACTCTCACCTGGTGATATCTCTATACACTCAGTGATCCTGGCTCACACTACCTAGACTATATACATCACTATCAGGTAATTACTATAATACAGCCACCTATTGTGTCTCTATAAGAGTCCTGTACAGCAGTCACTCTCACCTGGTGATATCTCTATACACTCAGTGATCCTGGCTCACACTACCTAGACTATATACATCACTATCAGGTAATTACTATAATACAGCCACCTATTGTGTCTCTATAAGAGTCCTGTACAGCAGTCACTCTCACCTGGTGATATCTCTATACACTCAGTGATCCTGGCTCACACTACCTAGACTATATACATCACTATCAGGTAATTACTATAATACAGCCACCTATTGTGTCTCTATAAGAGTCCTGTACAGCAGTCACTCTCACCTGGTGATATCTCTATACACTCAGTGATCCTGGCTCACACTACCTAGACTATATACATCACTATCAGGTAATTACTATAATACAGCCACCTATTGTATCTCTATAAGAGTCCTGTACAGCAGTCACTCTCACCTGGTGATATCTCTATACACTCAGTGATCCTGGCTCACACTACCTAGACTATATACATCACTATCAGGTAATTACTATAATACAGCCACCTATTGTGTCTCTATAAGAGCCCTGTACAGCAGTCACTCTCACCTGGTGATATCTCTCTATACACTCAGTGATCCTGGCTCACACTACCTAGACTATATACATCACTATCAGGTAATTACTATAATACAGCCACCTATTGTGTCTCTATAAGAGCCCTGTACAGCAGTCACTCTCACCTGGTGATATCTCTATACACTCAGTGATCCTGGCTCACACTACCTAGGCTATATACATCACTATCAGGTAATTACTATAATACAGCCACCTATTGTGTCTCTATAAGAGTCCTGTACAGCAGTCACTCTCACCTGGTGATATCTCTCTATACACTCAGTGATCCTGCCTCACACTACCTAGACTATATACATCACTATCAGGTAATTACTATAATACAGCCACCTATTGTGTCTCTATAAGAGCCCTGTACAGCAGTAACTCTCACCTGGTGATATCTCTATACACTCAGTGATCCTGGCTCACACTACCTAGACTATATACATCACTATCAGGTAATTACTATAATACAGCCACCTATTGTGTCTCTATAAGAGCCCTGTACAGCAGTCACTCTCACCTGGTGATATCTCTATACACTCAGTGATCCTGGCTCACACTACCTAGACTATATACATCACTATCAGGTAATTACTATAATACAGCCGCCTATTGTGTCTCTATAAGAGCCCTGTACAGCAGTCACTCTCACCTGGTGATATCTCTCTATACACTCAGTGATCCTGGCTCACACTACCTAGACTATATACATCACTATCAGGTAATTACTATAATACAGCCGCCTATTGTGTCTCTATAAGAGTCCTGTACAGCAGTCACTCTCACCTGGTGATATCTCTATACACTCAGTGATCCTGGCTCACACTACCTAGGCTATATACATCACTATCAGGTAATTACTATAATACAGCCACCTATTGTGTCTCTATAAGAGTCCTGTACAGCAGTCACTCTCACCTGGTGATATCTCTATACACTCAGTGATCCTGGCTCACACTACCTAGACTATATACATCACTATCAGGTAATTACTATAATACAGCCACCTATTGTGTCTCTATAAGAGTCCTGTACAGCAGTCACTCTCACCTGGTGATATCTCTCTCTATACACTCAGTGATCCTGGCTCACACTACCTAGGCTATATACATCACTATCAGGTAATTACTATAATACAGCCACCTATTGTGTCTCTATAAGAGGAGTCCTGTACAGCAGTCACTCTCACCTGGTGATATCTCTATACACTCAGTGATCCTGGCTCACACTACCTAGGCTATATACATCACTATCAGGTAATTACTATAATACAGCCACCTATTGTGTCTCTATAAGAGGAGTCCTGTACAGCAGTCACTCTCACCTGGTGATATCTCTATACACTCAGTGACCCTGGCTCACACTACCTAGACTATATACATCACTATCAGGTAATTACTATAATACAGCCACCTATTGTGTCTCTATAAGAGCCCTGTACAGCAGTCACTCTCACCTGGTGATATCTCTCCTCTATACACTCAGTGACCCTGGCTCACACTACCTAGGCTATATACATCACTATCAGGTAATTACTTAAATACAGCCGCCTATTGTGTCTCTATAAGAGTCCTGTACAGCAGTCACTCTCACCTGGTGATACCTCTCTATACACTCAGCGATCCTGCCTCACACTACCTAGACTATATACATCACTATCAGGTAATTACTATAATACAGCCACCTATTGTGTCTCTATAAGAGCCCTGTACAGCAGTAACTCTCACCTGGTGATATCTCTATACACTCAGTGATCCTGGCTCACACTACCTAGACTATATACATCACTATCAGGTAATTACTATAATACAGCCACCTATTGTGTCTCTATAAGAGCCCTGTACAGCAGTCACTCTCACCTGGTGATATCTCTATACACTCAGTGATCCTGGCTCACACTACCTAGACTATATACATCACTATCAGGTAATTACTATAATACAGCCACCTATTGTGTCTCTATAAGAGTCCTGTACAGCAGTCACTCTCACCTGGTGATATCTCTATACACTCAGTGACCTGGCTCACACTACCTAGACTATATACATCACTATCAGGTAATTACTATAATACAGCCACCTATTGTGTCTCTATAAGAGTCCTGTACAGCAGTCACTCTCACCTGGTGATATCTCTATACACTCAGTGACCTGGCTCACACTACCTAGGCTATATACATCACTATCAGGTAATTACTATAATACAGCCGCCTATTGTGTCTCTATAAGAGCCCTGTACAGCAGTCACTCTCACCTGGTGATATCTCTCTATACACTCAGTGATCCTGGCTCACACTACCTAGACTATATACATCACTATCAGGTAATTACTATAATACAGCCACCTATTGTGTCTCTATAAGAGTCCTGTACAGCAGTCACTCTCACCTGGTGATATCTCTCTATACACTCAGTGATCCTGGCTCACACTACCTAGGCTATGTACATCACTATCAGGTAATTACTATAATACAGCCGCCTATTGTGTATCTATAAGAGTCCTGTACAGCAGTCACTCTTACCTGGTGATATATCTATACACTCAGTGATCCTGGCTCACACTACCTAGGCTATATACATCACTATCAGGTAATTACTATAATACAGCCACCTATTGTGTCTCTATAAGAGCCCTGTACAGCAGTCACTCTCACCTGGTGATATCTCTCTATACACTCAGTGACCCTGGCTCACACTACCTAGGCTATATACATCACTATCAGGTAATTACTATAATACAGCCACCTATTGTGTCTCTATAAGAGGAGTCCTGTACAGCAGTCACTCTCACCTGGTGATATCTCTATACACTCAGTGATCCTGGCTCACACTACCTTGGCTATATACATCACTATCAGGTAATTACTATAATACAGCCGCCTATTGTGTATCTATAAGAGTCCTGTACAGCAGTCACTCTTACCTGGTGATATATCTATACACTCAGTGATCCTGGCTCACACTACCTAGGCTATATACATCACTATCAGGTAATTACTATAATACAGCCACCTATTGTGTCTCTATAAGAGCCCTGTACAGCAGTCACTCTCACCTGGTGATATCTCTATACACTCAGTGATCCTGGCTCACACTACCTAGACTATATACATCACTATCAGGTAATTACTATAATACAGCCGCCTATTGTGTCTCTATAAGAGTCCTGTACAGCAGTCACTCTCACCTGGTGATATCTCTCTATACACTCAGTGATCCTGGCTCACACTACCTAGACTATATACATCACTATCAGGTAATTACTATAATACAGCCACCTATTGTGTCTCTATAAGAGCCCTGTACAGCAGTCACTCTCACCTGGTGATATCTCTATACACTCAGTGATCCTGACTCACACTACCTAGGCTATATACATCACTATCAGGTAATTACTATAATACAGCCACCTATTGTGTCTCTATAAGAGTCCTGTACAGCAGTCACTCTCACCTGGTGATATCTCTACACATTCAGTGATCCTGGCTCACACTACCTAGGCTATATACATCACTATCAGGTAATTACTATAATACAGCCGCCTATTGTGTCTCTATAAGAGTCCTGTACAGCAGTCACTCTCACCTGGTAATATCTCTATACATTCAGTGATCCTGGCTCACACTACCTAGGCTATATACATCACTATCAGGTAATTACTATAATACAGCCACCTATTGTGTCTCTATAAGAGCCCTGTACAGCAGTCACTCTCACCTGGTGATATCTCTCTATACACTCAGTGATCCTGGCTCACACTACCTAGACTATATACATCACTATCAGGTAATTACTATAATACAGCCGCCTATTGTGTCTCTATAAGAGTCCTGTACAGCAGTCACTCTCACCTGGTGATATCTCTCTATACACTCAGTGATCCTGGCTCACACTACCTAGGCTATATACATCACTATCAGGTAATTACTATAATACAGCCGCCTATTGTGTCTCTATAAGAGTCCTGTACAGCAGTCACTCTCACCTGGTGATATCTCTCTATACACTCAGTGACCCTGGCTCACACTACCTAGACTATATACATCACTATCAGGTAATTACTATAATACAGCCACCTATTGTGTCTCTATAAGAGTCCTGTACAGCAGTCACTCTCACCTGGTGATATCTCTATACACTCAGTGATCCTGGCTCACACTACCTAGACTATATACATCACTATCAGGTAATTACTATAATACAGCCACCTATTGTGTCTCTATAAGAGCCCTGTACAGCAGTCACTCTCACCTGGTGATATCTCTATACACTCAGTGATCCTGGCTCACACTACCTAGACTATATACATCACTATCAGGTAATTACTATAATACAGCCACCTATTGTGTCTCTATAAGAGCCCTGTACAGCAGTCACTCTCACCTGCTGATATCTCTATACACTCAGTGTCCCTGGCTCACACTACCTAGACTATATACATCACTATCAGGTAATTACTATAATACAGCCACCTATTGTGTCTCTATAAGAGCCCTGTACAGCAGTCACTCTCACCTGGTGATATCTCTCTATACACTCAGTGATCCTGGCTCACACTACCTAGACTATATACATCACTATCAGGTAATTACTATAATACAGCCACCTATTGTGTCTCTATAAGAGTCCTGTACAGCAGTCACTCTCACCTGGTGATATCTCTATACACTCAGTGATCCTGGCTCACACTACCTAGACTATATACATCACTATCAGGTAATTACTATAATACAGCCACCTATTGTATCTCTATAAGAGTCCTGTACAGCAGTCACTCTCACCTGGTGATATCTCTATACACTCAGTGATCCTGGCTCACACTACCTAGACTATATACATCACTATCAGGTAATTACTATAATACAGCCACCTATTGTGTCTCTATAAGAGCCCTGTACAGCAGTCACTCTCACCTGGTGATATCTCTCTCTATACACTCAGTGATCCTGGCTCACACTACCTAGGCTATATACATCACTATCAGGTAATTACTATAATACAGCCACCTATTGTGTCTCTATAAGAGTCCTGTACAGCAGTCACTCTCACCTGGTGATATCTCTATACACTCAGTGATCCTGGCTCACACTACCTAGACTATATACATCACTATCAGGTAATTACTATAATACAGCCACCTATTGTATCTCTATAAGAGTCCTGTACAGCAGTCACTCTCACCTGGTGATATCTCTATACACTCAGTGATCCTGGCTCACACTACCTAGACTATATACATCACTATCAGGTAATTACTATAATACAGCCACCTATTGTGTCTCTATAAGAGCCCTGTACAGCAGTCACTCTCACCTGGTGATATCTCTCTATACACTCAGTGATCCTGGCTCACACTACCTAGACTATATACATCACTATCAGGTAATTACTATAATACAGCCACCTATTGTGTCTCTATAAGAGCCCTGTACAGCAGTCACTCTCACCTGGTGATATCTCTATACACTCAGTGATCCTGGCTCACACTACCTAGACTATATACATCACTATCAGGTAATTACTATAATACAGCCACCTATTGTGTCTCTATAAGAGTCCTGTACAGCAGTCACTCTCACCTGGTGATATATCTCTATACACTCAGTGATCCTGGCTCACACTACCTAGACTATATACATCACTATCAGGTAATTACTATAATACAGCCACCTATTGTGTCTCTATAAGAGTCCTGTACAGCAGTCACTCTCACCTGGTGATATCACTATACACTCAGTGATCCTGGCTCACACTACCTAGACTATATACATCACTATCAGGTAATTACTATAATACAGCCGCCTATTGTGTCTCTATAAGAGTCCTGTACAGCAGTCACTCTCACCTGGTGATATCACTATACACTCAGTGATCCTGGCTCACACTACCTAGACTATATACATCACTATCAGGTAATTACTATAATACAGCCGCCTATTGTGTCTCTATAAGAGTCCTGTACAGCAGTCACTCTCACCTGGTGATATCTCTATAGACTCAGTGATGTATATAGCCTAGGTAGTGTGAGCCAGGATCACTGAGTCTATAGAGATATCACCAGGTGAGAGTGACTGCTGTACAGGACTCTTATAGAGACACAATAGGTGGCTGTATTATAGTAATTACCTGATAGTGATGTATATAGCCTAGGTAGTGTGAGCCAGGATCACTATCAGGTAATTACTATAATACAGCCACCTATTGTGTCTCTATAAGAGTCCTGTACAGCAGTCACTCTCACCTGGTGATATCTCTATAGACTCAGTGATCCTGGCTCACACTACCTTGGCTATATACATCACTATCAGGTAATTACTATAATACAGCCACCTATTGTGTCTCTATAAGAGCCCTGTACAGCAGTCACTCTCACCTGCTGATATCTCTATACACTCAGTGTCCCTGGCTCACACTACCTAGACTATATACATCACTATCAGGTAATTACTATAATACAGCCACCTATTGTGTCTCTATAAGAGTCCTGTACAGCAGTCACTCTCACCTGGTGATATCTCTATACACTCAGTGATCCTGGCTCACACTACCTAGGCTATATACATCACTATCAGGTAATTACTATAATACAGCCACCTATTGTGTCTCTATAAGAGTCCTGTACAGCAGTCACTCTCACCTGGTGATATCTCTATACACTCAGTGATCCTGGCTCACACTACCTAGACTATATACATCACTATCAGGTAATTACTATAATACAGCCACCTATTGTGTCTCTATAAGAGTCCTGTACAGCAGTCACTCTCACCTGGTGATATCTCTATACACTCAGTGATCCTGGCTCACACTACCTAGACTATATACATCACTATCAGGTAATTACTATAATACAGCCACCTATTGTATCTCTATAAGAGTCCTGTACAGCAGTCACTCTCACCTGGTGATATCTCTCTCTATACACTCAGTGATCCTGGCTCACACTACCTAGGCTATATACATCACTATCAGGTAATTACTATAATACAGCCACCTATTGTGTCTCTATAAGAGGAGTCCTGTACAGCAGTCACTCTCACCTGGTGATATCTCTATACACTCAGTGATCCTGGCTCACACTACCTAGACTATATACATCACTATCAGGTAATTACTATAATACAGCCGCCTATTGTGTCTCTATAAGAGTCCTGTACAGCAGTCACTCTCACCTGGTGATATCTCTATACACTCAGTGATCCTGGCTCACACTACCTAGGCTATATACATCACTATCAGGTAATTACTATAATACAGCCACCTATTGTGTCTCTATAAGAGTCCTGTACAGCAGTCACTCTCAGCTGGTGATATCTCTATACACTCAGTGACCTGGCTCACACTACCTAGGCTATATACATCACTATCAGGTAATTACTATAATACAGCCGCCTATTGTGTCTCTATAAGAGCCCTGTACAGCAGTCACTCTCACCTGGTGATATCTCTCTATACACTCAGTGATCCTGGCTCACACTACCTAGACTATATACATCACTATCAGGTAATTACTATAATACAGCCGCCTATTGTGTCTCTATAAGAGTCCTGTACAGCAGTCACTCTCACCTGGTGATATCTCTCTATACACTCAGTGATCCTGGCTCACACTACCTAGACTATATACATCACTATCAGGTAATTACTATAATACAGCCACCTATTGTGTCTCTATAAGAGTCCTGTACAGCAGTCACTCTCACCTGGTGATATCTCTATACACTCAGTGACCCTGGCTCACACTACCTAGGCTATGTACATCACTATCAGGTAATTACTATAATACAGCCACCTATTGTGTCTCTATAAGAGCCCTGTACAGCAGTCACTCTCACCTGGTGATCTCTCTATACACTCAGTGATCCTGGCTCACACTACCTAGACTATATACATCACTATCAGGTAATTACTATAATACAGCCACCTATTGTGTCTCTAAAAGAGTCCTGTACAGCAGTCACTCTCACCTGGTGATATCTCTATACCCTCAGTGATCCTGGCTCACACTACCTAGGCTATATACATCACTATCAGGTAATTACTATAATACAGTCACCTATTGTGTCTCTATAAGAGCCCTGTACAGCAGTCACTCTCACCTGGTGATATCTCTATACACTCAGTGATCCTGGCTCACACTACCTAGGCTATATACATCACTATCAGGTAATTACTATAATACAGCCACCTATTGTGTCTCTATAAGAGTCCTGTACAGCAGTCACTCTCACCTGGTGATATCTATACACTCAGTGATCCTGGCTCACACTACCTAGGCTATATACATCACTATCAGGTAATTACTATAATACAGCCGCCTATTGTGTCTCTATAAGAGTCCTGTACAGCAGTCACTCTCACCTGGTGATATCTCTATACACTCAGTGATCCTGGCTCACACTACCTAGGCTATATACATCACTATCAGGTAATTACTATAATACAGCCACCTATTGTGTCTCTATAAGAGTCCTGTACAGCAGTCACTCTCACCTGGTGATATCTCTCTATACACTCAGTGATCCTGGCTCACACTACCTAGACTATATACATCACTATCAGGTAATTACTATAATACAGCCACCTATTGTGTCTCTATAAGAGTCCTGTACAGCAGTCACTCTCACCTGGTGATATCTCTATACACTCAGTGATCCTGGCTCACACTACCTAGACTATATACATCACTATCAGGTAATTACTATAATACAGCCGCCTATTGTGTCTCTATAAGAGTCCTGTACAGCAGTCACTCTCACCTGGTGATATCTCTATACACTCAGTGATCCTGGCTCACACTACCTAGGCTATATGCATCACTATCAGGTAATTACTATAATATAGCCGCCTATTGTGTCTCTATAAGAGTCCTGTACAGCAGTCACTCTCACCTGGTGATATCTCTCTATACACTCAGTGATCCTGGCTCACACTACCTAGACTATATACATCACTATCAGGTAATTACTATAATACAGCCGCCTATTGTGTCTCTATAAGAGTCCTGTACAGCAGTCACTCTCACCTGGTGATCTGTAAGGTATTGGTTTGAGATGGTGGCTTTATATACAGAAGCAGTAAGATTATATTGCCGGTATATAATGTAATGTAGCTATTTCTTTACCGTAAAACATTTTGTAGATCACATTCAGAACAACAGAGCCACCTACTGTACAAAATGAGGTATTGCAGCCAACTGTACAATGTACAGAAAGACTGTCCTGTGCTATTTAGTTACCTTTGTAATAAAAGGCTAACGCTGCTCCCGACCTCTACGGAGGAATTCAAGTGTTTTGCGCACTGGCGGTCACTAGACGGCACCAGACGGAGCAATTCAAGTGTTGCTCAGTTCTGGTGCACACAGCCGCCGATGCTAACACTACTGTTATGTTGTGCCATCATTCTGACGGACTGGTAACTCGTAAGATATAAAAGCAGATAACTAGACCTGGCAAGTAGATGAAAGCGCTTACAATCAAAGCTGAGGCAGATTTAATGCACAGATTAAACCCGTGTACATACTGCCAGTCTCTGCGTTACACCATGACGCACATAACCCATTATCTGCACCTACCACAGAACCACTCTTACTTCCTATAAGAATCAGTCTTACAGGGGACAGAACAAAAATGAAGTAGAACAAAGAAGCGAATCCACAAAAGTCTTCTCCTCCGCTCACTTCACCCTCTTCCAGACCCCAACGTCTTATCATCATCAAGCACAAGATGACACTGACCGGGAGGTAGCTGTGCCGGACACAAAATGTTTTCTCTTGACCACCATCAAACCAGAGCTCTGAAAGGGTAACACCCAGGCCCAAAAGCACTCTACCCATCGAGGGGGGATCTAAAAATAAACTCCCAAGGTTATGTTTTATGAAGGTAGTAGCATAAAACACCAGAGAGTTGACCATACTTAGGTCACCCTGTTCCCTCGACATGTACGTAATCCCCCTCTTTACTGGATTTATTCTATTCCCCCATAATAATAGGAATAATTATTAATCCTGCTCCACAAATATTATGACAAAAAACACACATGACGGACATAGAGAAACAAAGGGTCAGTCCTCTGCCTGTAAGAACGTTGCCACTTTCTCCAAGACTAACTTCTTGGTAGCATCTTCCAGCCTTTTCTCCTGATGTTGAGTGGCATAATCATCCAGACCAAATCTTATACCTAAAATTTTGATCTCTGGGCTGGCCCGGGGGAGGCTGTCCAGAAGGGCAAACTCATCACCTTCCACCCCCATCCAGAAAGCTTCACTTGTCCTGGTTGACTCTGGAACAAGAAGCTTCAGAATACTTACAGATAAGATGTTCCACTCCACGTGCCTCTGCCACAGATGAAAGGACAAATGTGACTTCATCTGCATAGGCCATCACCCTCTACGGAGACTCAGGGCCCAGCTGTACCCCTCTACAGTAATATCACTCTCAATCCACCTCATGAAAGGATCAATTGCAAACACATATAAAACGGGTCTCAGAGGGCATCCCTGGCTGACGTCCAAGTTAACCGTGAAAGCAGGGCCTACCACACATTAACCAGGAGAAGTTCTTGGTCTGAATATAAATGACACACAGCCGCACAGGAAACCATACCTTTCCAATACAGCCCACAAAAACTGATGCTTCACATGGTCAAAAGTTTTGACCCAAGCCAATTCCACTTTTCTATACAACATTGTTCCATAGCCTCCTGGACATCAAGGACAGCACTAAAGGTGCTGCGGTCCCGCACGGTGCAATGCTGAGATGGAGAAAGCAACAGCCCAGAAACTTCCCTCAACTGACTGAAGAGCACTTTTGCCAGAATCTTTCTGTCCGTATTGAGAAGAGTGTTGGGTGCCAGGTCTCAATACAGGCTGGATCCTTTCCTTTGGACAACATAAGGGCGGAAGATCTCACAGAGGGAGGGAGCAACCCCTCACGCAGGCTTTCATTAAATACGTGCAACCATAAAAAGGAGTAGTCCACAAGCGCTGCTATTATAGGGAGGTTTTTCTTATCAATCATCCATCAACTCCTTTAGGGAATAGTAATTCTCTCTGGGGGAGGTTAACCAATAAACAACCCAAATCAGGTAAGTATCTGTGGAATTAATGATCAAACCTGGGGACTCCACCCCAACGCGTTTCGGAACACTTTCCTTCCTCAGGGTGTTTCATTAAATACCTCTGAGATAAGGAGCTAAGATGTCAGGAAACGCTGTAGATAACACAGATGTTAATCCATCTAGGCCTGCAGGCTTCTTCATAGACAGACTGTATATGACTTTCTTGACTTCCTCCACCGTTACATCACTACCCAAAGAGTCAAAAAAGGGATCAAGGCCAGGTGTCTCCCATAGGAAATGCTCCATCCTCTCCCTGTCTGATAAGTGGCTGCTCAGATAAAAGGTCAGAGTAGTGAAAGACCTAATGACTCCCAAGATACCTTCCTTATCCTTACGAAGAGTACCTTGGTCATCATACAGGCCCTGGACCTCCCTCAGATAAACCAATCTTCTGCAACTTCGGTAGGGATCAGGTGAGTGATATTTCCCATAATACCTTCCAGAATCAAAGATAACAGACAACTGTACTGGTATTCCTTCATCCGAGTCTTTACTCAAGAGATTTCCCCCATCTCCACGCTCAGTAAATCGACAGTCTTCTTCTCAAGGAACAGGTAGCAGCAGTGGGGTGTGGTGTTACCTGGCAGGTGAGGTGTCTGGGTATCTAGGAACAGGTAGATGAAGCCTTTTTGACAAGCTTTTCCTGGCTACCAGCCTTTGGAAAAACGTCTGGGTCCTCTTTTTACACTCCTCCCACCTCTCAGATCTACTCCAACCAACCTCCAGAAGTGTCTCTTGTAACTGAAGAAAGTCTCCAATGGACTGTTTGACTATCTTCTCCTTAAGGAGCTCAGAGTTCAAACACTAAAGGCCCCACCCTTTCTGAGGGTTTCAAAGTTCTCAAGGACTCCTTAAAAATAAACATGTCTATGCAAGACCTACGACTACCACTATGAAAGGTGTGACCCGTGAGATCTAAGAAATGGCGAACATGCACATCCACCAGACCTGACTTTTTAATCCTACTAACTAAAATTGTTGGAATCACAACCCAGGGTTGCTCTGGTGTCTCCTCTGTCTTTAAGGCCTAATGACGGTGTTAAAATCACCTCCTAAACAAACTGCTGTAAAAAGAAAGGGCTTTATCCCCTAAAAAAGACATTTCCTGACAAAATTTGTCTGGGGCCCACAGATGTTAATCAGCCTCAGGTCATGTCCTGTCAAGTTAACATCCAGAACCATGCCATACCTACCTGTAACCCAGGCACATATACTACTGCTCTCTCCCGATGTAACCCAGGCACATATACTACTGCTCTCTCCCGGGGTAACCCAGGCACATATACTACTGCTCTCTCCCGATGTAACCCAGGCACATAAACTACTGCTCTCTCCCGGGGTAACCCAGGCACATATACTACTGCTCTCTCCCGGTGTAACCCAGGCACATATACTACTGCACTCTCCCGGTGTAACCCAGGCACATATACTACTGCTCTCTCCCGGTGTAACCCAGGCACATATACTACTGCTCTCTCCCGGTGTAACCCAGGCACATATACTACTGCTCTCTCCCGGTGTGACCCAGGCACATATACTACTGCTCTCTCCCGGTGTGACCCAGGCACATATACTACTGCTCTCTCCCGGTGTGACCCAGGCACATATACTACTGCTCTCTCCCGGTGTGACCCAGGCACATAAACTACTGCTCTCTCCCGGTGTAACCCAGGCACATATACTACTGCTCTCTCCCAAAGTAACCCAGGCACATATACGACTGCTCTCTCCCGGTGTGACCCAGGCACATATACTACTGCTCTCTCCCGGTGTGACCCAGGCACATATACTACTGCTCTCTCCCGGTGTGACCCAGGCACATATACTACTGCTCTCTCCCGGTGTGACCCAGGCACATATACTACTGCTCTCTCCCGGTGTGACCCAGACACATATACTACTGCTCTCTCCCGATGTGACCCAGACACATATACTACTGCTCTCTCCCGGTGTGACCCAGGCACATATACTACTGCTCTCTCCCGGTGTGACCCAGGCACATATACTACTGCTCTCTCCCGGTGTAACCCAGGCACATATACTACTGCTCTCTCCCGGTGTAACCCAGGCACATATACTACTGCTCTCTCCCGGTGTAACCCAGGCACATATACTACTGCTCTCTCCCGGTGTAACCCAGGCACATATACTACTGCTCTCTCCCGGTGTAACCCAGGCACATATACTACTGCTCTCTCCAGGTGTAACCCAGGCGCATATACTACTGCTCTCTCCTGGTGTGCAGACGTATGTGCAGGAGCTCCTGAGCTCCAGAGCCTAGCAGTGCAGCAGAGTGAGAGTGCCCACCCCCCTGCAGGATTCCTGGGCAGGAGTTGCTGCTCTTAGCAGGGGGAGAGTGGAAGTTTCAGCAGGTGGAAGGCCCGGGCCCGGGGCTGCTGCCTTCGGGTCCCAGAGGTATGAAGAAGGGGCAGGCATCCCTCACGCCACCCCCTTCCCCAGCTGTAGGGGTTGGGGGACAGGAAGGGACGGTGGAATCAGCCAGCCAGCCACGGATTACAAGGAGTACCAGCAGTGTTGCCGGAGCCCCTGTGAAGCAGCAGGGATCGGCAGGAAGATTGTGTACCCCTAAACCTGTGGAAGGCACCTCTGCCAGTAAGATTACTGGTGGGGACGGTACAGTCGCCACAGCGGCTGAGCCTCCAGGCAAGGAAGGGGATAATGTCAATGTAACAGAAGATATCTCAGATACAGAGGACTCAGACTGTGATGATGATGTTTCAGAGGAAGATTACTGGGTCCATTTAGGCCTAAAGGAATTAATGGCAGAAGCTGCTAAACTTAAATCCCGGTATTATGCTCGCAAGAGAAAGTGTAATACAATTGGCAATTTGGAGCGGGTCAGGATCCAGGGTGAAATGGATGCAATACAAGCAACCATGTGTAATATAAAGGGCAGAATTTCATCTCTGAAGGAATCTGAAGGAAAGAAAAAAAAGGCAAAAGTTTCCATACCAGCAGGGAAGGAGTTAACTGCAGTGCATAGAAATCCGGTTACACCCTTATCAAAGGAGTTGATTCACCTGGAAAAGGAAGAGTGTGTGGAGATGGAGGAATCCCCAGCTATTGATGAGCTCCAGAGTGTGACTGTCCAGGAAGAGGCTGTGGTTTTTCTGGATACAGCATCATCGGCTGCTATGGAGACGGAAGCAGAGGCGAGGGGAGCAGACGGCGGCTCAGGAATCCCTGGTGGTGCACCAGGCAAGGTAAGATCTGTGCAGGTGTTGTCAGGAGGGGATTCCCGGGGGTTACCCGTGGCTTCCAAGGTGCCGGGCAATGCTAGCAGTAATGAAAATGCTGTTATAGGTGACAGGCCGGTGAGGACCGGAGGGCAGGATCCGGCGTCGGGTCTATGCAGGGCGCAGGGTGGCATGGAGGATGAACCTGTTAACATTTTGCTTGAATCTGATGCAGGTCCTAGTGTAATTGTGCAGGCTGTGTCCAAAGAAGTGCAGGGAGGTGTGGGAATGGCAGTGAGGAAAACTGTAATAACTGATGGTTTGGCTCAAGGTCTGCCAGCTCTAGATCCAGAGACTTTGGATGCTGGTGAGAAAGTAGTTGCAGAGTCAATGTATGGGAACATTCCAGCTCCTGCCAGGGTGAAGGAAGCATTGTCGTTAATCAGTGCAGAAGTAAAGAAAAAGAATTCTAAAGACATTCCAGAAGGAAAGGATAAAAATATGGGGGGAAAACTGCAAAGTGAAAATGTCAATTTAGCTCCTCTTGTTTCTTTTTCAGTGACAGAGGGTGGAGGGAGTGCGGGTAAGCCTAACCCTGATGAAATGTCTTATGCACATAAGGCGGCAGATATGGGGAAAAATTCTGGAAATAAGGATACAAGATTTGGTGGTGGTAGTGGTGGCCAGAGAGTGAGACGGAACCTAGTACAGTTTAGGTGGGTGGGTGATGGTGACCCCCCACCTAAGACTGATTTTCTAAGGTTAATTTTTTCTCTTGGGGTTACTTACAGAGATTTATATGCCTGTATTCACCCTATAAAATCTGTTGAGTATGATGTCAGCTTTTATAATAAGCAAACATTGTTTATTTTTTGGAGAAAGTGGTCTGTAAACAAGGACAAGAATGGTTACTGTAAGTATGAGGCGGAATTGATGGAGAAGCAAAATGACATAAAAGTGACCATCCTGGTCCGCAATGAATCTATACCTATGGAAGATATCAGGTTTTGGTTAAGCAGGCAATGTGAATTGCAATCTGACATTAGGAAAACGGATCACACAATGGGGGTGTGGGGAGGTGCTTGGTTGGCCAGTGTACGTCTGTATCCTGGGGAGACCGGTGTGCGTCATATTCCATCTGCTGCGTACATAGGTCGAGACCGGGTGCAGATATTTTATACTGGTCAACCAAGGACATGTTTTAAGTGTGGTGAGGCTGGCCACCTCAGTGGTGACTGTGGGGGTGTGAAATATTCGATGTGTGGGGAGAGTGGACATACTTCTAGAACATGTAATAAGGTGAAATGTAACCTTTGTGGGGAGATGGGACATCCCTACAGTCGTTGCCCCATGGCAAATCATAACAACAGGGGTTGCATGAATTTTGAGGAAGGTAGTAGTTCAGAAATGGGAATTACTAGGGGTGGAGTAGTTAAAGTGAACAAAGAGAAAGAAATGTCATGGGAAATTGGCAAAATAGTGTCAGAAGGAAGCAAAGTTCAGCCTCAGGGCCAATCACAGCCTCAATCCCAGTCCCAATCCTGGTTTCAGGTGGGAAAAAAAGGTGTAAAAACAACAAAGAGGAAAGTGCAGGAAGAGGTGATTCTTTCAAATAGGTTTGGCGTATTGACAGATGAGGGAGAAGTGGTTCTAGAAAAAGGGGAACCAAGACTTAAACCTAGAAGACAGAGAAGAAAGAACAAAGAAAGGAAAGAAGTAATTAAGATGGTAGGGAAGAGAAGGAGGGAGGAGGGAGAAGGGAATACAGACAGTGAAATAGAGGATGTTGCAGCAGAAAGTTTAGAGTGGGATCCAATAGGGATTGAATTGGAGCAAAGAAAAGAGGAGGAGGAGTTTGGGAAGCCACTGTTTGAGGATGAGGAGGTAGGTTTGGAGGTGGTTGCTGCTGAGGAGGAAGTGATGGTGATAGGGAAAGAGGCAGAGAGTGAATCTGAGAGTCAGAGCAATCAAAATAATGTGTCTGGCCCTGGGTCACTGGATGCAAGGGAACCCCCTGACCCTGGTCCTAAAGAGGCTGGTGCGGGTGTGGATGTGGTGGTGATTGAGGAAGTGAATGGGGTGGCATGTATGGATTGTGGTGTTGGTGGTGGGGGTGGTGGTGATAACAAGAGTAATGTATGTGCATAGTCCATTTCAACAATCTGGAACCATGGATCCCCATCCTATTCGATGTGCCACAATGAATGTGGCTTCCGTGTTATCCGTACGTGCTCGATATCTGGCTTTTGAGTTTTTTGACAACCAGAACGTGGACATCTTGTTCTTACAAGAGACCCGGATCAACAGATTAGCAGCCCTTCACAAAGCTAAAAGTGAGTGGAGGCGCGGGCCCTCTTTTTGGTCTCTTGCTGCTGAGCCGTACGGTGGGGTGGCGGTACTTTTTACCGACATGGTAACCGTGCGCAAGGTTGTTGAGTTACAAGTGGGAAGGTGTATGATTTTGGATGTCACTTTAAGAGGACATAACCTTAGGCTTATCAATATCTATGGCCCCCAGTCTCGCTGGGATAGGAAATGTCTTTTTGAAATGGTTAAACCCTTTCTTTTCACGGCCCAGCAAGTCATCTTTGGGGGCGATTTCAACGCCATCATTAGGCCAAAAGACAGGGGAGGCTCCAGAGGACTGAGGCTGGGCTATGATGAGAATTTTTTAGTTAGTATGGCTAGTCAGGCAGGTATGGTTGATGTACACGTTAAACATCAACCAGACCTCACGGGGTACACTTACTTTTGTAGTCAGCGCAGATCTAGAATAGACAGGTTTTTTGTTAAGGAGTCCTCAAGCACTTTACCTTCAGAGGTAAAGTTTGTAGAGTTCTCCGATCACGGGTACTTAAGTTTTGTTTTGAATGCCTCGCAATCCTTCCAGAAAGGAAGGGGTTTGTGGCGTCTGAATGCTGAGCTTCTCAAGGAAGAGGAAGTGAGACAGTCTTTCAGGGAGTTTTTTCAGGCGCAGGAGTCACTGTTGGAGGCTGGTTGGAGTAGATCGGAGTGGTGGGAGGAAGTAAAAAAGAGAGCCCGAAGTCTTTTCAGGAGGCTAGTAGTCAAAAGAAACTTGGTTAAAAAAAATACCTACTATACTCTAAGAAGGAGATTAGATTTCCTGATCTCTGAACAGGGGGATAGTGGGGAAATCTCCCGGGTGAAATCACAGATGAGAGAACATCAGTATAGCCGACTATCTTCTTTGATTTTGGAGAGGGATTACGGAAAGTACCACTCCCCGGATCCCTACCAGAGTTGTAGAAGGGGGATTGATGTTAAAGAGATAAGAGGGCTTGTTGATGGAGAGGGTGTGCTTCAGAAGGGCGAAGAAGGCATCCTAAAAGTCATCAGGTCCTATTACGCTGAACTCTTGTCTGCGAAGGCACTTGACAGAGAAACGATGGAGGCATTTCTGAGGGAGACACCTGGTCTTGTGGAGCCAGATGCTTCTTTTGACTGTTTGAACAGCGAAATAGGTGTGGAGGAGGTCAGAGAGGCAATTGGCGGGTTAACTCCCAAAAAATCTCCAGGACCAGATGGTTTAACAATTCTATAAAGAATTCTCAGATATCCTGGCTCCTCGTCTTACGGAAGTATATAATACTAGCCTGGGTGAGGGTGAACTCCCTCCTTCCATGAGACAGTCAGCTCTTATTTTGCTGTCCAAAGGTAAGGACCCGGTCCATATTGAGAACTGGCGCCCCATCGCTCTTCTCAATACGGACAGAAAGATTCTGGCAAAAATCTTTTTCAACAGGCTAAGGGAATTTTCAGAGCTTGTACTTTCGCCTTCCCAGCACTGTGCTGTAAAGGGCCGCAGTACCTTTACTGCTGTCCTTGGTGTCCGGGAGGCTCTTGAAAGGTGCAGGGCTGGAAAGTTGAATAAGTTTCTGCTGGCATTGGATCAGTCTAAGGCTTTTGATCGGGTCAATCATGAGTACCTGTGGGCCTTACTTGAAAGGTATGGTTTCCCTATAAGGGCGGTAAATTGGTTGAAAGTTTTGTATAAAAAGGCAGAGAGCTTCCCACTTGTGAATGGTTGGGTAGGGCCTGCATTTCCGGTAGACTCTGGTGTTCGTCAGGGGTGTCCCCTGAGCCCTCTTTTGTACGTGTTTGCAATCGATCCTTTTATAAGAAGGGTTGAGGGCGGCATGTTGGAAGGGGTGCAGCTGAACCCAGAGTTTCCTTTGAGTGTAGTAGCCTATGCTGATGATGTCACAGTAGTCCTGTCATCGGTGGCAGAGGCACGTGATGTAGACCAACTGATCATGGAATATTCAAGTGCTTCGGGTTCCATAATCAATCAGGACAAGTGTGAAGCTTTCTGGATGGGGGAGGAAGGCAACGAGTTTGATCTTCCGGACAGCCTCCCCAGGGCCAGTCAATGTATAAAAATCTTGGGCATCAAATTTGATCATGGTGACTATGCAAGTACAAATTGGGTCGGGAAACTGGATGGTGCAACCCGTAAAGTAAAGAGCTGGATAGGATGGAAGTTCTCTCTGAGGGAAAGGGTGGACCTGTGTAAAACTTACCTGATCCCAATGTTTTTGTATGTCAGCTATGTATGTTTTTTGCCGCAATCTTTGTGGACTAGAATGAATTCCTTGTTTTTTCTACTTTTGTGGGGGAACAAGATGAACATTGTGAAAAGAGGTATCACTTACAGACCGAGGGCAGAAGGGGGCTTGGATATGGTAAACCCCGTAGTCTTCTTTGTAACAGCTTTCTTAAAGCTAAATGTCGGTGGTCTCTGCTTAGAGACGCCCCCTCGGTGGGTAAATGGCTTTAGGGAATGGGTGTCTCCCTTTATTAGAGTATGGTTACAGGATGGCAGACTGAGAATTTTTCGGGCTCAGAGAGGCTACCTCCCGATCTATGTGATCCAGTGTCTGAAAGTGATTAGGCGATGGGGCCTGCAGGTGGGTGATATAAGAGATCTCTCGAGAAAGGAGTTGGGGAAGAGGGTCTTGTGTTCCCACTTTTATGTCCCATTGGCCCTGAAAGAATGCCCAGGTAATGTTCTCACAGAAGGATTGAATCTGGTAAATTCCCAGAGGGTGCCTCTGAAGTTTAGGGATATTGCCTGGTTCTCTTTTCAAGGGAAGCTTTATGTTAGGGGAAACATCAAATTTAGAAGTGCCGATTAACGTGTTTGCCCACGGGAGGAATGTCAAGGGGAGGAGGAGACCATGGACCACTTCTTCTGTAGATGTCCCTTTAACATAAAGGTTTACAAAACAGTGTCGGGTGCCATAGGCATCCCTTGCCTTTCGGGGCTCAGTTACCCGGAATGGGTCTACGGGGCATTCAAAGGGTATGGGGGTTTTGATTTAGGCACAATTTTTTTAGTCAGCTTAGCGGTTAGGTTCCACACGTGGCAGGCACGGTGTCTGGTTAGTTTGAGAGGAAAAGTCCTTCCCTGTGAAGAGGTGGTGGGTCGTATTCTTCATGAGGTGAGTCGGATTATGGATCTGGAGAAGAAGAGATTGGACACTGTCAGCTGGTCCAGATTGTGGCGCCAGTTGAAACCCCCTTAGTGGGTGGTGGAAGATATCCTCTTTTCAGTCTCAGGTTCTTTTCTGTCCTGGTCACTTTTTCTCAGCTGATTAGGTTTTGTTGTTTCTTTTTTTTTTTTAAAGAAGGGGTTTGCATACACCTTAAAATATGCAGATATGTTACTCTAGTTATAATTATTTGTTGGTAGTCCGGTATGTATGGAGGGTGAAAGGTATGAATGAAGGTAGGATTGTGGATAAATGTGGGAGTGTATGGAGGTGGAGGGTTTATGATAGATGGATAAATGTGTGTTAAATGTTGAGTCAGCTAAGTGGGAAATGTTGGGGGGGTTCCCTGAAATGGATTCACAGAAATTATGTGGATCAAGGAAAATGTTTGAAATGAAAGTATGATAAAGTGATGGAAAACATATTTGAGTTATGTAAACGGTAAATATCATGATGTAATGATCTCTATTTATTTATTATGTATATAATTGTAAATATGATTATAATGTTTATATTTTGTTATAAAATGGAAGCTGTGCATAAATAAAAACATGCCCAGGCACATATACTACTGCTCTCTCCCGATGTAACCCAGGCACATATACTACTGCTCTCTCCCGGTGTAACCCAAGCACATATACTACTGCTCTCTCCCGGTGTAACCCAGGCACATATACTACTGGTCTCTCCCGGTGTAACCCAGGCACATATACTACTGCTCTCTCCCGGTGTAACCCAGGCACATATACTACTGTTCTCTCCTGGTGTAACCCAGACACATATACTACTGCTCTCTCCCGGTATAACCCAGGCACATATACTACTGCTCTCTCCCGGTGTAACCCAGGCACATATACTACTGCTCTCTCCCGGTGTAACCCAGGCACATATACTACTGCTCTCTCCCGATGTAACCCAGGCACATATACTACTGCTCTCTCCCGGGGTAACCCAAGCACATATACTACAGCTCTCTCCCGGTGTAACCCAGGCACATATACTACTGCTCTCTCCCGGTGTAACTCAGGCACATATACTACTGCTCTCTCCCGGTGTAACCCAGGCACATATACTACTGCTCTCTCCCGGAGTATCCCAGGCACATATACTGCTGCTCTCTCCCGGTGTAACCCAGGCACATATACTGCTGCTCTCTCCCGATGTAACCCAGGCACATATACTACTGCTCTCTCCTGGTGTAACCCAGGCACATATACTACTGCTCTCTCCCGGTGTAACCCAGGCACATATACTACTGCTCTCTCCCGGTGTAACCCAGGCACATATACTACTGCTCTCTCCCGATGTAACCCAGGCACATATACTACTGCTCTCTCCAGGTGTAACCCAGGCACATATACTACTGCTCTCTCCAGGTGTAACCCAGGCACATATACTACTGCTCTCTCCCGATGTAACCCAGGCACATATACTACAGCTCTCTCCCGGTGTAACCCAGGCACATATACTACTGCTCTCTCCCGGTGTAACTCAGGCACATATACTACTGCTCTCTCCCGGTGTAACCCAGGCACATATACTACTGGTCTCTCCCGGTGTAACTCAGGCACATATACTACTGCTCTCTCCCGGTGTAACCCAGGCACATATACTACTGGTCTCTCCCGGTGTAACTCAGGAACATATACTACTGCTCTCTCCCGGAGTATCCCAGGCACATATACTGCTGCTCTCTCCCGGTGTAACCCAGGCACATATACTGCTGCACTCTCCCGATGTAACCCAGGCACATATACTACTGCTCTCTCCTGGTGTAACCCAGGCACATATACTACTGCTCTCTCCCGGTGTAACCCAGGCACATATACTACTGCTCTCTCCCGGTGTAACCCAGGCACATATACTACTGCTCTCTCCCGGTGTAACCCAGGCACATATACTACTGCTCTCTCCAGGTGTAACCCAGGCACATATACTACTGCTCTCTCCAGGTGTAACCCAGGCACATATACTACTGCTCTCTCCCGATGTAACCCAGGCACATATACTACTGCTCTCTCCCGGTGTAACCCAGGCACATATACTACTGCTCTCTCCCGGTGTAACCCAGGCACATATACTACTGCTCTCTCCCGGTGTAACCCAGGCACATATACTACTGGTCTCTCCCGATGTAACCCAGGCACATATACTACTGCTCTCTCCCGATGTAACCCAGGCACATATACTACTGCTCTCTCCCGGTGTAACCCAAGCACATATACTGCAGCTCTCTCCCGGTGTAACCCAGGCACATATACTACTGCTCTCTCCCGGTGTAACCCAGGCACATATACTACTGCTCTCTCCCGGTGTAACCCAGGCACATATACTACTGCTCTCTCCAGGTGTAACCCAGGCACATATACTACTGCTCTCTCCCGATGTAACCCAGGCACATATACTACTGCTCTCTCCCGGTGTAACCCAAGCACATATACTACTGCTCTCTCCCGGTGTAACCCAGGCACATATACTACTGGTCTCTCCCGGTGTAACCCAGGCACATATACTACTGCTCTCTCCCGGTGTAACCCAGGCACATATACTACTGTTCTCTCCTGGTGTAACCCAGACACATATACTACTACTCTCTCCCGGTATAACCCAGGCACATATACTACTGCTCTCTCCCGGTGTAACCCAGGCACATATACTACTGCTCTCTCCCGGTGTAACCCAGGCACATATACTACTGCTCTCTCCCGATGTAACCCAGGCACATATACTACTGCTCTCTCCCGGTGTAACCCAAGCACATATACTACAGCTCTCTCCCGGTGTAACCCAGGCACATATACTACTGCTCTCTCCCGGTGTAACTCAGGCACATATACTACTGCTCTCTCCCGGTGTAACCCAGGCACATATACTACTGCTCTCTCCCGATGTAACCCAGGCACATATACTACTGCTCTCCCCCGGTGTAACCCAAGCACATATACTACAGCTCTCTCCCGGTATAACCCAGGCACATATACTACTGCTCTCTCCCGGTGTAACCCAGGCACATATACTACTGCTCTCTCCCGGTGTAACCCAGGCACATATACTACTGCTCTCTCCAGGTGTAACCCAGGCACATATACTACTGCTCTCTCCCGATGTAACCCAGGCACATATACTACTGCTCTCTCCTGGTGTAACCCAGGCACATACACTACTGTTCTCTCCTAGTGTAACCCAGGCACATATACTACTGCTCTCTCCCGATGTAACCCAGGCACATATACTACTGCTCTCTCCTGGTGTAACCCAGGCACATATACTACTGCTCTCTCCCGGTGTAACCCAGGCACATATACTACTGTTCTCTCCTAGTGTAACTCAGGCACATATACTACTGCTCTCTCCTGGTGTAACCCAGGCACATATACTACTGTTCTCTCCTAGTGTAACCCAGGCACATATACTACTGCTCTCTCCTAGTGTAACCCAGGCACATATACTACTGCTCTCTCCCGGTGTAACCCAGGCACATATACTACTGCTCTCTCCTGGTGTAACCCAGGCACATATACTACTGCTCTCTCCCGGTGTAACCCAGGCACACATACAACTGCTCTCTCCCGGAGTAACCCAGGCACATATACTACTGCTCTCTCCCAGTGTAACCCAGGCACATATACTACTGCTCTCTCCTGGTGTAACCCAGGCACATATACTACTGCTCTCTCCTGGTGTAACCCAGGCACATATACTACTGTTCTCTCCCGGTGTAACCCAGGCACATATACTACTGCTCTCTCCCGGTGTAACCCAGGCACTTATACTACTGTTCTCTCCCGGTGTAACCCAGGCACATATACTACTGCTCTCTCCCGGTGTAACCCAGGCACATATACTACTGCTCTCTCCTGGTGTAACCCAGGCACATATACTACTGTTCTCTCCTAGTGTAACCCAGGCACATATAGACGTTATGGTAAGAACTTACCGTTGATAACGTGATCCACAGGATAACATTGGGATATGCCGGAGCGACAGCAGAAATGGCACCAAACGGTCACGAGCTTTCTGGACTCCCAGGATGCATTGGGGCTTCTCCATATAATCCCGCCCACTGACTCCGTCAAATCAGTTCTTTCCCCAGCAATTAGGCAGGAGCATCAGGTAGAAACCTATTCAGGTGATAAGAACACACATGCACACTCTTCCATGAAAGAGGGAAGAGGTTTAGTGATTGTAAAGATCCTCAAATCAGGTGAGTCAGGGTGGGACCCCTGTGGATACCTGTGGACATAGGAGAAATCACGTTATCAACGGTAAGTTCTTACCATAACGTCTATTTCTCCGGCTGGGTCCACAGGTTATCCACAGGATAACATTGGGATTCCTAAAGCCAGTTTTAGTGGTGGGGACGCTCCTGATTAGACAGGAGAACCTTTCGCCCGAATTCAGCGTCATGAGAGGCAAAAGTATCCATGGCATAATGTCTAATGAATGTGTTTATGGAAGACCATGTGGCTGCCCTACATATCTGTTCTGCTGATGCACCCTGTTGTGCTGCCCAAGAAGGACCTACCTTACGTGTAGAGTGTGCAGAGACATTAGCCGGAGTAGGGAGATCTGCATGAGAATAAGCTTCTGATATTACCATTCGGAGCCATCTCGCCAGCGTCTGTTTACTAGCAGGCCATCCTCTTCTATGAAATCCGTAGAGGATGAAGAGGGAATCTGTCTTTCTGATGGCACTAGTACGATCTATGTAGATTCTTAACGCCCGGACCACGTCCAGCGACGCTTCTCCCGCAGAAAGTCCCGATACCTGAAAAGCTGGGACTACAATCTCCTCGTTAAGGTGAAACTTTGAAATCACCTTTGGAAGATAACCAGATCTAGTTCTGAGAACTGCCATATCTGGAAAAAATATTAGAAAAGGAGACTTACACCACAGTGCTCCTAAATCTGATACTCTTCTAGCTGACGCCATTGCCAGTAGAAAGAGCACCTTAGCCGTCAACCATTTAAGATCTGCTCTCTTAAGTGGTTCAAACTGAGGTCACTGAAGGATTTTAAGAACTAGATTCAAATCCCAGGGAGCTGCAGGAGGAATAAATGGAGGTTGAATATGTACAACTCCCTGAAAGAAAGTACGCACATCCTGTAAGTCAGCAATCTTTCTCTGATCAGTTAATGCTGATACTTGAACACTCACGGAAGCTACTTTCAACCCCTTATCCAATCCTGCTTGAAGGAAATCCAAAATCCTGGATACTTTAAAAGATCTTGGATTCAAACTTTTCTCACTACACCAGTGAATATAGGCTTACCATATTCTATGATACACACGGGCTGAAGAAGGCTTTCTTGCTCTAAGCATAGTTTGAATTACTTGTTGTGAAAATCCTCTAGCTTCTAGGATAGAGGTCTCAATAGCCACGCCGTCAAAGACAGACGATCCAGATGGCTGTGACAACAAGGACCCTGCATTAGTAGATCTGGACGTCGAGGGAGCAGTATTGGAGCTTCCACAGACATCCTTAGTAGATCTATGTACCAATGCCTTCTGGGCCAGGCTGGAGCTATTAGAATTATGGCTCCCTTTGCCTGCTTCATTTTCCTCACTACTCTGGGTAACAGGGAGATTGGAGGGAACAGATATGACAGATGAAATTCCCATTTTTCTGACAGTGCGTCTACAAGGATCGCCCCGGGATCCTTTGTTCTTGATCCGTATAATGGAACTTTGTTGTTTAGACGAGACGCCATGAGATCTATCTCTGGCACACCCCATCTGTTTACTATGGTCTGAAACATTTCTGGGTGTAATGACCATTCGGTTTCCTGAATGATGTGTCGACTGAGAAAATCCGCTTCCCAGTTCAGTACACCTGGGACAAATACTGCTGACAATGCTGGAAGATGGAGTTCTGCCCACCTTAGTAAGTGAGTTACTTCCTCCACCAGTCTTTTGCTGCGAGTTCCTCCCTGATGGTTGAGGTACGCTACTGCTGTTGCATTGTCTGAGCGAATCTGACTGGTCTTCCTTGTAGATTGTCCTTTGCCTGAACTAGAGTCATATATATATGGCCCTTATTTCTAACAGATTTATTGGCAGGCGACTTTGCCTTATGGTCCATTTTCCCTGGAACCAAAGGCTTTCGAGCACCGCTACCCAGCCCTGAAGACTGGCATCTGTTGTCAGGACTTGCCATTCCTTTATTCAAAAGGGTCTCCCCTTGTTTAACTGGTTAGTTTGTAGCCACCATGCTAGAGACCTTTTTACGTTTACCGGGAGATTTATCATCTGTGTTTTTTTTTATTGTCTGATAATTTCCGTTCCATTTGGTCAGAATAAGGTGCTGTAGAGGTCTGGAGAGGAATTGTGCATATTCCACCATGTCGAAGGTTGTTACCATCAGACCCAACAGTCGCATTGCTGCATGGACTGACATTGTCTGGGCTTACAACGCTTCCTGAGCCATGACCTGGACCTTGACTATCTGTTTCTCTGGTAAGAGAACTTTCTGTAGGTCTGAATCCAATATGGCTCCCAAATGAACCATCCGCTGTGACGGATTCAGAGACGACTTTTCCCAATTTATGAGCCACCCGTGTCTCTGTAAACAAACTATCGTCTGTTAAAGAAGGCTCAACAGTAAATCTTGCAACTGTGCTAAGATTAACAGGTCGTCTAGGTATGGGAATATTCTTATCCCCTGTTTGCGCAGACAAGCTGCCATAACCACCATGATCTTGGTAAACACCCTGGGTGCTGTTGCTTGCCCGAAGGGCAAAGCTTGGAACTGAAAATGTTGGAGGATGGCAAACCTGAGGTAACATTGATGCGACCGTGCTATGGGCACATGTAGGTAAGCATCCTGTACATCCAGAGATACCATGTAATCTCCCGGTTCCATGGCCAAAACTATGGAGCGTAACGTCTCCATGTGGAACCCTGGAACCCAAATGTATTTGTTTAACATTCTGAGATTGAGGATTGGTCGGAACGACCCATTTGGTTTCTGAATCAAGAAAAGATTGTAGTAAAAACCCTGTCCCCATTGTGTCGGGGTACTGGGACAATTACACCAGACTGAAGCAATTTCTGAACTGCTTCTTGCAAGGCCCTGGCTTTCAATTCTATTCGAGATGGGCTGGTGCAAAAAAACTTTTGAGGAGGCTGCCTCCTGAAGGGGAAACCATAACCGAGAGACACCACCTTCTGCACCCAAGCATCTGTCGTCGACTGCTGCCATATGTGTGCAAATTGAAGGAGTCGGCCCCCAGCCCTGGAATCCTCCAGGCGGAGGCCCGTATCCTCAGACAGATGGCTTCTGTTCTGGCTTGGAAGCTGGCCTTCTACTAGCCCATTGCTTCCTACCTCTGGCTGCACTATTGAACGGGGGTTGTTTAGACTCCTATTTCGCTTTTGCTTTGCCATCGAAATGGCCAAAATTTTGCACCCCTAGTCTTAGGATTATAACTAACCGGAAATTTGACTTTATTTGGATTCAGCTTCCGATTCTAGAATATCTGTCAATTGTTTTCCAAACAAAATATCACCAGTGAAAGGCAACGCTTCAAAAGCTTTCTTGGATTCTGCATCCGCTTTCCAAGTGCGTAGCCAAACTGCTCTACGAGCGGCTACCGTCAAGGCTGATGCTTTAGAAGCAATCGTACCCATATCAATTGCTGCTTCTTCAAATATTGCGCAGTTTGTCTTATACGGGCTAGATAAGACTCCTGCTCCCTGGTAGGAGGGGAGAGGCCATTCTCTAGTTCCTCCCCAATTCTACCATTGCCCTTACCATCCAGGCTAAAGCCATAGCATGCCTTGTCACTGCCCCTGAGAGAGAATATATATATATATATATATATATATATATATATATATACACACCCCAATAGAATCGGCACTCACTGTTACTTAAAACATAATGCTCAGGTGCCCTCCGGAACAAACTTTGTATAGTTACCACTCCTAGCAGGCGGCGGCACTCAGAGTCTGGTCTTAGCAATAAGGTGCAAAATGTACTTTAATGGATCACTCCATGTGCAACGTTTCGGGGCTACAGCGCCCCTTTGTCAAGGTGAAGTGAACAAACAGTGAAAATAACATACCTTTATACCAGAGGTTCTCAAACTCGGTCCTCGGGGGCCCACACAGTGCATGTTTTGCAGGTAACCCAGTAGGTGCACAGGTGTATTAATTACTCACTGACACATTTTAAAAGGTCCACAGGTGGAGCTAATTATTTCACTTGCGATTCTGTGAGGAGACCTGCAAAACATGCACTGTGTGTGCCCCCGAGGACCGAGTTTGAGAACCTCTGCTTTATACAGTTGAAGACCCGTGAACGGGACGAGCTCCCGGCCTCAGGGCAGGCACACGCCCCCGGCCCGGCTCACCAATGCTGTGACGTACTTCCGCCCCCTGGATCCGGCCGCGACGACTTCCTGGAAACTGTGAACAGTGAGGTCACCATGGCAACCCGTGTTACCATGCAACAAGGTCCGCGGCGCCGGTCCACCACGGGGCTGAAATACAACACAGTTATAGAAATATTTTGTAAAATCTAGTGTATACAAGAAATGCAGCGATGTCTAAAATATTTAAAAACATTGGATCGGTACACAACTGTCTAAACATTGTACCTCCCCCTCCGTGAGGCATTACATCTGTAACAAAAAATACTTAATATACAGGTTGAGTATCCCATATCCAAATATTCCGAAATACGGAATATTCCGAAATACGGACTTTTTTGAGTGAGAGTGAGATAGTGAAACCTTTGTTTTTTGATGGCTCAATGTACACAAACTTTGTTTAATACACAAAGTTATTAAAAATATTGTATTAAATGACCTTCAGGCTGTGTGTATAAGGTGTATATGAAACATAAATGATTTGTGTGAATGTAGACACACTTTGTTTAATGCACAAAGTTATAAAAAATATTGTCTAAAATGACCTCCAGGCTGTGTGTATAAGGTGTATATGTAACATAAATGCATTCTGTGCTTAGATTTAGGTCCCATCACCATGCTATCTCATTATGGTATGCAATTATTCCAAAATACGGAAAAATCCGATATCCAAAATACCTCTGGTCCCAAGCATTTTGGATAAGGGATACTCAACCTGTAACATATACGAGATATACAAAAAAAGCACCATTTGCATTATCTCGCTCCCTGCCAACTACTGCTGCAGTAATTCCTGATGCCCTGCAACAAAAGCCAACGCGAGGAACTGCATGGACTAGACAAGCATGCGAAGATACCAAAACCCCTTAGAACGTATTCCATAATATCTTCTCATTAATCCTGCTGGCCTAATAGTACCAAGAGTGAACATCCATCTAGCCTCCATGCGCAACAATTGACCTCCCCTATCGCCTCCTCTTAGCGATTGAGGGCTCGGGAAATTTTTCCGCCAAATAAGTGGATGTGCGATGGGGATCAATGTCTCCCCATCGTTCGCCAACGTATTCATGTTTCAGGAGGAGCAGGAAATGTTTTTCAATAACGTAGAGATTAGTCAACATATTTTTTATTTTTCTAGATATATAGATGACATTTTCATTTTATGGACTGGGGGACAAGACAGTTTTGACGCTTTAGTTGTGGCCCTTAATGATAGACCATCACCGATTAAGATCACGGCACAAAGTGATTTTAGGTCTATTAATTATTTAGACGTTAAGGTATGTTTGACCGATAATGCAATCAGCACAGAGGTTTATTACAAACCAACAGAGAAAATTACTCTTTTACGTCATAATAGCCACCATCCCAGGGCCCTGAAAAAGGGACTTCCTCGTTCCCAACTCATCAGGGCGGCTAGAATCACTAGTGAGAGCAGCAAGTTAGATGAGGTTCTTACCACAGTGGTAGAACGGTTTGTAGTACGAGGATATAGCCGTGCGGAATTGTTACAATGCAAGCAGGAGGTATTATCTATGTCAAGACAGGCCATGTTGGAGCCTAAGAATAAAATAGATCAAAAAGTCCTGCCATTCATTACGAACTACAACACCTTCAGTCCAGTGGTTCCCCGAGCCCTCAAGGCTTTATGGCCTATAGTATCCTCGGATACCAGTATACCTACGTTTAAGAATAGACGTCCCCTCACATGCTTCACTAGAGGAAAAAATATCAAAGATTATGTGGTGCATGCTGATATAACAGGGCTTAACACCACCACAGCCACCAATTTTCTGTCTCGTCCGCCATGTTGTTATCGCTGCCTGGGGTGCAAGACATGCCAGCATCTACAGGCAGGGTCCTCTTTTGTGTCCAGTACTACGGGCAGGACTTTCAAAATTAGATATGTTCTTTCCTGCACTACAACACATATTATTTATGTAATCACCTGTCCTTGCCAGTTACAATATGTGGGCAAGACTATACGCAATGCTAGGGAAAGATTTGCGATGCATAGGTCAGCGGTCAAGGGTGCCCTCATGGGCAAGGTGTCTGATCAGCCGGTGGCCAGGCACTATGCCGAAAGCAAACATACATTAAATGATCTGAAGTTTCAGATCATTGATCATGTCCCGAAATCGCTAAGAGGAGGCGATAGGGGAGGCTAGATGGATGTTCACTCTTGGTACTATTAGGCCAGCAGGATTAAATGAGAAGATATTATGGAATACGTTCTAAGGGGTTTTGGTATCTTCGCATGCTTGTCTAGTCCATGCAGTTCCTCGGGTTGGCTTTTGTTGCAGGGCATCAGAAATTACTGCAGCAGTAGTTGGCAGGGAGCAAAATAATAAGATTTTACTCACCGGTAAATCTATTTCTCGTAGTCCGTAGTGGATGCTAGGAACTCCGTAAGGACCATGGGGAATAGCGGCTCCGCAGGAGACTGGGCACAACTAAAGAAAGCTTTAGGTCACCTGGTGTGCACTGGCTCCTCCCACTATGACCCTCCTCCAAGCCTCAGTTAGGACACTGTGCCCGGAAGAGCTGACACAATAAGAAAAGGATTTGGAATCCCGGGTAAGACTCATACCAGCCACACCAATCACACCGTATAACTCGTGATACTATACCCAGTTAACAGTATGAAATATAACTGAGCCTCTCAACAGATGGCTCAACAATAACCCTTTAGTTAGGCAATAACTATATACAAGTATTGCAGACAATCCGCACTTGGGATGGGCGCCCAGCATCCACTACGGACTACGAGAAATAGAATTATCGGTAAGTAAATTCTTATTTTCTCTGACGTCCTAGTGGATGCTGGGAACTCCGTAAGGACCATGGGGATTATTCCAAAGCTCCCAAACGGGCGGGAGAGTGCGGATGACTCTGCAGCACCGAATGAGAGAACTCCAGGTCCTCCTCAGCCAGGGTATCAAATTTGTAGAATTTTGCAAACGTGTTTGACCCTGACCAAGTAGCTGCTCGGCAAAGTTGTAAAGCCGAGACCCCTCGGGCAGCCGCCCAAGATGAGCCCACCTTCCTCGTGGAATGGGCTTTTACAGATTTTGGCTGCAGTAGTCCAGCCGCAGAATGCGCCAGCTGAATTGTGCTACAAATCCAGCGAGCAATAGTCTGCTTAGAAGCAGGAGCACCCAGTTTGCTGGGTGCATACAGTATAAACAGCGAGTCAGTACTCCTGACTCTAGCCGTCCTGGAAACATATATTTTCAGGGCCTTGACTACGTCCACTAACTTGGAATCCTCCAAGTCCCTAGTAGCCGCAGGCACTACAATAGGTTGGTTCAAGTGAAAAGCTGATATCACCTTAGGGAGAAACTGGGGACGAGTCCTCAATTCTGCCCTATCCATATGGAAAATCAGATAAGGACTTTTATATGACAAAGCCGCCAATTCTGATACACGCCTGGCCGAAGCCAAGGCCAATAACATGACCACTTTCCGCGTGAGATATTTTAGATCCACGGTTTTTAGTGGCTCACACCAATGTGATTTTAAGAAACTCAACACCACGTTGAGAACCCAAGGTGCCACTGGAGGCACAACCGGGGGCTGAATATGCAGCACTCCTTTTACAATGTCTGAACTTCAGGTACTGAAGCTAGTTCTTTCTGGAAGAAAATCGACAGAGCCGAGATCTGTACCTTAATGGAGCCTAATTTTAGGCCCATAGACACTCCTGCTTGTAGGAAATGCAGAAATTGACCTAGTTGAAATATCCTCTGTTGGGGCCTTTTTTGGCCTCACACCATGCAACATATTTTCGCCACATGCGGTGATAATGTTTTGCAGTTACATCTTTCCTGGCTTGAATCAGCGTAGGAATGACTTCCTCCAGAATGCCCTTTTCCTTTAGAATCCGGCGTTCAACCGCCATGCCGTCAAAACGTAGCCGCGGTAAGTCTTGGAACAGACAGGGCCCCTGCTGCCGCAGGTCCTGTCTGAGCGGCAGAGGCCATGGGTCCTCTGATATAATTTCTTGAAGTTCTGGGTACCAAGCTCTTCTTGGCCAATCCGGAACCACGAGTATCGTTCTTACTCCTCGCCTTCCTATTATCCTCAGTACCTTTTGTATGAGAGGCAGAGGGGGGAACACATAAACCGACTGGTACACCCACGGTGTTACCAGAGCGTCCACAGCTATCGCCTGAGGGTCCTTTGACCTGGCGCAATATCTTTTATAGCTTTTTGTTGAGGCGGGACGCCATCATGTCCACCTGTGGCCTTTCCCAATGGTGTACAATCCTTTGGAAGACTTCTGGATGAAATCCCCACTCTCCCGGGTGGAGGTCGTGTCTGCTGAGAAGATCTGCTTCCCAGTCGTCCACTCCGGGAATGAACACTGCTGACAGTGTTAACACATGATTTTCCGCCCATCGGAGAATCCTTGTGGCTTCTGCCATCGCCATCCAGCTTCTTGTGCCGCCCCGTTGGTTTACATGGGCGACTGCCGTGATGTTGTCTGATTGGATCAGTACCGGCTGGTTTTGAAGCAGAGGCCTTGCCTGACTCAGGGCATTGTAAATGGCCCTCAGTTCCAGAATATTTATGTGTAGGGAAGTCACCTGACTTGACCAAAGTCCCTGGAAGTTTTTTTTTTTTTTTTTCCCTGTGTGACTGCCCCCCAGCCTCAAAGGCTGGCATCCATGGTCACTAGGACCTAGTCCTGTATGCCGAACCTGCGGCCCTCTTGAAGATGGGCACTCTGCAGCCACCACAGTAGAGATACCCTGGTCCTTGAAGACAGGGTTATCAGCCGATGCATCTGAAGCTGTGATCCGGACCACTTGTCCAATAGGTCCCACTGAAAAGTTCTTGCATGGAACCTGCCGAATGGGATTGCTTCGTAGGAAGCTACCATTTTTTTCCCAGGACTCGCGTGCAATGATGCACCGATACCTGTTTTGGCTTCAGGAGGTCTCTGACTAGAGATGACAGCTCCTTGGCTTTCTCCTCCGGGAGAAAATAAGAATTTACTTACCGATAATTCTATTTCTCGGAGTCCGTAGTGGATGCTGGGGTTCCTGAAAGGACCATGGGGAATAGCGGCTCCGCAGGAGACAGGGCACAAAAGTAAAGCTTTTACAGGTCAGGTGGTGTGTACTGGCTCCTCCCCCTATGACCCTCCTCCAGACTCCAGTTAGGTACTGTGCCCGGACGAGCGTACACAATAAGGGAGGATTTTGAATCCCGGGTAAGACTCATACCAGCCACACCAATCACACCGTACAACTTGTGATCTAAACCCAGTTAACAGTATGATAACAGAGGAGCCTCTGAAAGATGGCTTCCTAAACAATAACCCGAATTAGTTAACAATAACTATGTACAAGTATTGCAGATAATCCGCACTTGGGATGGGCGCCCAGCATCCACTACGGACTCCGAGAAATAGAATTATCGGTAAGTAAATTCTTATTTTCTCTATCGTCCTAAGTGGATGCTGGGGTTCCTGAAAGGACCATGGGGATTATACCAAAGCTCCCAAACGGGCGGGAGAGTGCGGATGACTCTGCAGCACCGAATGAGAGAACTCCAGGTCCTCCTTTGCCAGGGTATCAAATTTGTAAAAATTTACAAACGTGTTCTCCCCTGACCACGTAGCTGCTCGGCAGAGTAGTAATGCCGAGACCCCTCGGGCAGCCGCCCAAGATGAGCCCACCTTCCTTGCGGAATGGGCCTTAACAGATTTAGGCTGTGGCAGGCCTGCCACAGAATGTACAAGTTGAATTTTGTTACAAATCCAACGAGCAATCGACTGCTTAGAAGCAGGTGCACCCAACTTGTTGGGTGCATACAGTATAAACAGCGAGTCAGATTTTCTGACTCCAGCCGTCCTTTAAATGTATATTTTTAAGGCTCTGACAACGTCCAACAACTTGGAGTCCTTCAAGTCGTCTGTAGCCGCAGGCACTACAATAGGCTGGTTCAGGTGAAACGCTGATACCACCTTAGGGAGAAAATGCGGACGCGTCCGCAGCTCTGCCCTATGTCGAATGGAAAATTAAATAAGGGCTTTTATAAAACAAAGCCGCCAGTTCAGATACTCTCCCGGCCGAAGCCAGGGCCAGTAACATAGTCACTTTCCATGTGAGATATTTCAAATCCACCTTCTTTAGTGGTTCAAACCAATTTGATTTGAGGAAATCTAAAACTACATTTAGATCCCACGGTGCCACCTTAGGCACCACAGGAGGCTGTATATGCAGTACTCCTTTGATAAAAATCTGGACCTCAGGGACTGAGGCCAATTCTTTTTGGAAGAATATTGATAGGGCCGAAATTTGAACCTTAATAGATCCCAATTTGAGACCCATAGACAATCCTGATTGCAGGAAATGTAGGAAAACGACCCAGTTGAAATTCCTCCATCGGAGCACTCCGCTGCTCGCACCACGCAACATTTTCGCCAAATACGGCGATAATGCTTCGCGGTGACTTCCTTCCTTGCCTTTATCAAGGTAGGAATGACTTCTTCTGGAATGCCTTTTCCTTTTAGGATCTGGCATTCAAACGCCATGCCGTCAAACGCAGCCGCGGTAAGTCTTGAAAAAGACAAGTACCCTGCTGAAGCAGGTCCCTTCTCAGAAGTAGAGGCCACGGATCGTCCGTGACCATCTCTTGAAGTTCCGGGTACCAAGTCCTTCTTGGCCAATCCGGAGCCACTAGTCTTACTCCACTTTGCCGTATAATCCTCAATACCTTTGGTATGAGAGGCAGAGGAGGAAACACATATACCGACTGGTACACCCAAGGTGTTACCAGCGCGTCCACAGCTATTGCCTGCGGATCTCTTGACCTGGCGCAATACCTGTCCAGTGTTTTGTTGAGGCGAGACGCCATCATGTCCACCATTGGTTTTACCCAACGGTTTAATAGCATGTGGAAAACTTCTGGATGAAGTCTCCACTCTCCCGGGTGAAGGTCGTGTCTGCTGAGGAAGTCTGCTTCCCAGTTGTCCACGCCCGGGATGAATACTGCTGACAGTGCTATCACGTGATTCTCCGCCCAGCGAAGGATCCTGGCAGCTTCTGCCATTGCCCTCCTGCTTCTTGTGCCGCCCTGTCTGTTTACATGGGCGACTGCCGTGATGTTGTCCGACTGGATCAACACCGGTCTTCCTTGAAGCAGAGGTTCCGCCTGGCTTAGAGCATTGTAGATTGCTCTTAGTTCCAGAATGCTTATGTGAAGAGACTTTTTCAGGCTCGACCACACTCCCTGGAAATTTCTTCCCTGTGTGACTGCTCCCCAGCCTCTCTGGCTGGCACCCGTGGTCACCAGGATCCAATCCTGCATGCCGAATCTGCGGCCCTCCAATAGATGAGCCTCCTGCAACCACCACAGAAGGGATACCCTTGTCCTCGGCGACAGGGTTATCCGCAGGTGCATCTGAAGATGCGACCCTGACCATTTGTCCAACAGATCCCTTTGCATGGAATCTGCCGAAAGGGATTGCTTCGTAAGAAGCTACCATTTTTTCCCAGGACTCTTGTGCATTGATGTACAGACACCTTTCCTGGTTTTAGGAGGTTCCTGACCAGGTCAGATAACTCCTTGGCTTTTTCTTCGGGAAGAAAAACCTTTTCTGAACTGTGTCCAGAATCATCCCCAGGAACAGCAGACGAGTTGTCGGCATTAATTGGGATTTTGGAATATTCAGAATCCATCCGTGCTGCTTTAGCACCTCTCGAGATAGTGCTAAACCCATCTCTAGCTGTTCTCTGGACCTTGCCCTTATTAGGAGATCGTCCAAGTATGGGATAATTAATACGCCTTTTCTTCGAAGAAGAAATATTATCTCGGCCATTACCTTTGTAAAGACCCGAGGTGCCGTGGACAAACCAAACGGCAGCGTCTGAAACTGATAGTGACAGTTTTGTACAACGAACCTGAGGTACCCCTGGTGTGAGGGGTAATTGGAACGTGGAGATACGCATCCTTGATGTCCAAGGATACCATAAAGTCCCCTTCTTCCAGGTTCGCTATCACTGCTCTGAGTGACTCCATCTTGAACTTGAACTTCTTTATGTACAGGTTCAAGGACTTCAGATTTAGAATAGGCCTTACCGAGCCATCCGGCTTCGGTACCACAAAAAGAGTGGAATAATACCCCTTCCCTTGTTGTAGAAGAGGTACCTTGACTATCACCTGCTGAGAATACAGCTTGTGAATGGCTTCCAAAACCGTCTCCCTTTCTGAGGGGGACGTTGGTAAAGCAGACTTCAGGAAACGGCGAGGTGGCTCTGTCTCTAATTTCAACCTGTACCCCTGAGATATTATCTGCAGGATCCAGGGATTTACCTGCGAGTGAGCCCACTGCGCGCTGTAATTCTTGAGACGACCGCCTACCGCCCCCGAGTCCGCTTGCGAAGCCCCAGCGTCATGCTGAGGCTTTTGTAGAAGCCGGGGAGGGCTTCTGTTCCTGGGAAGGAGCTGCCTGTTGCTGTCTCTTCCCTCGTCCTCTGCCTCGTGGCAGATATGAATAGCCCTTTGCTCTCTTATTTTTAAAGGAACGAAAAGGCTGCGGTTGAAAGGTCGGTGCCTTTTTCTGTTGGGGAGTGACTTGAGGTAGAAAGGTGGATTTCCCGGCCGTAGCCGTGGCCACCAAATCCGATAGACCGACCCCAAATAACTCCTCTACGCATCGCCTGTCCACTGTCGTGTCCATAAAGCTCTTCTGGCCGAAATGGACATAGCACTTACCCGTGATGCCAGTGTGCAGATATCTCTCTGTGCATCACGCATATAAAGAAATGCATCCTTTATTTGTTCTAACGACAGTAAAATATTGTCCCTGTCCAGGGTATCAATATTTTCGATCAGGGACTCTGACCAAACTACCCCAGCACTGCACATCCAGGCAGTCGCAATAGCTGGTCGTAGTATAACACCTGCATGTGTGTATATACCTTTTTGGATATTTTCCATCCTCCTATCTGATGGATCTTTAAGTGCGGCCGTCTCAGGAGAGGGTAACGCCACTTGTTTTGATAAGCGTGTTAGCGCTTTGTCCACCCTAGGAGGTGTTTCCCAGCGCTCCCTAACCTCTGGCGGGAAAGGGTATAAAGCCAATAACTTCTTTGAAATTAGCAGTTTTTTATCGGGGCACCCCACGCTTCATCACACACGTCATTTAATTCTTCTGATTCGGTAAAAACTACTGGTAGTTTTTTCACACCCCACATAATACCCTGTTTAGTGGTACCTGTAGTATCAGCTAAATGTAACATCTCCTTTATTGCCAAAATCATATAACGTGTGGCCCTTTTGGAAAATACGGTTGATTCGTCACCTTCACTACCGGAATCAGTGCCTGTGTCTGGGTCTGTGTCGACCGACTGAGGCAAGGGGCGTTTTACAGCCCCTGACGGTGTTTGAGGCGCCTGGACAGGCACTAAGTGAGTGTCCGGCCGCCTCATGTCGGCAAACGACTGCTTAAGCGAGTTGACGCTATCCCGTAATTCCACAAATAAAGGCATCCATTCTGGTGTCGACCCCCTAGAAGGTGACATCCTCATATTTGGCAATTGCTCCGCCTCCACACCAATAACGTCCTCATACATGTCGACACACACGTACCGACACACAGCAGACACACAGGGAATGCTCTATACGAAGACAGGACCCACTAGCCCTTTGGGGAGACAGAGGGAGAGTCTGCCAGCACACACCAAAAAGCGCTATATATGACAGGGATAGCCTTATGATTAAGTGCTCCCTTATAGCTGCTTTTATATTAATATATTGCCATTTATTTTGCCCCCCCTCTCTGTTATACCCTGTTTCTGTAGTGCAGTGCAGGGGAGAGACCTGGGAGCCTTCCTGACCAGCGGAGCTGTGACAGAAAATGGCGCCGTGTGCTGAGGAGATAGGCCCCGCCCCTTTTCCGGCGGGCTCGTCTCCCGCTATTTAGTACATTTAGGCAGGGGTAAATATCTCCATATAGCCTCTGGGGCTATATGTGAGGTATTTTTAGCCTTTTTAAAGGTTTACATTTGCCTCCCAGGGCGCCCCCCCCCAGCGCCCTGCACCCTCAGTGACTGCCGTGTGAAGTGTGCTGAGAGGAAAATGGCGCACAGCTGCAGTGCTGTGCGCTACCTTAAGAAGACTGCAGGAGTCTTCAGCCGCCGATTCTGGACCTCTTCTTGCTTCAGCATCTGTGAGGGGGCCGGCGGCGTGGCTCCGGTGACCATCCAGGCTGTACCTGTGATCGTCCCTCTGGAGCTTCATGTCCAGTAGCCAAGAAGCCAATCCATCCTGCACGCAGGTGAGTTCACTTCTTCTCCCCTCTGTCCCTCGTTGCAGTGATCCTGTTGCCAGCAGGAATCACTGTAAAATAAAAAACCTAAGCTAAACTCTCTAAGCAGCTCTTTATGAGAGCCACCTAGAATTGCACCCTTCTCGGCCGGGCACAAAAATCTAACTGGAGTCTGGAGGAGGGTCATAGGGGGAGGAGCCAGTACACACCACCTGACCTGTAAAAGCTTTACTTTTGTGCCCTGTCTCCTGCGGAGCCGCTATTCCCCATGGTCCTTTCAGGAACCCCAGCATCCACTTAGGACGATAGAGAAACACTTATTTCTGTTCTGTGTCCAGAACCATCCCCAGGAACAGTAGACGAGTCGTAGGAACCAGCTGTGACTTTGGACTGTTTAGAATCCAACCGTGCTGTTGTAGCACTTTCCAAAATAGTGCTACCCCGACTAGCAACTGCTCCTTGGACCTTGCCCTTATAAGGAGATTGTCCAAGTACGGGATAATTAAAACTCCCTTTTTTCGAAGGAGTATCATCATTTCGGCCATTACCTTGGTAAACACCCTCGGTGCCATGTACAGTCCAAACGGCAGTGTCTGGACTTGGTAATGGTAATCCTGTACCACAAATCTGAGGTACTCCTGGCGAGGATGGTAAATGGGGACATGCAGGTAAGCATCCTTGATGTCCCGGGATCCCATGTAATCCCCCTCGTCCAGGCTTGCAATAACCGCCCTGAGCGATTCCATCTTGAACTTGAATTTTTTTATGTATGTGTTCAAGGATTTAATATATAAAATGGGTCACACCGAACCATGCGGTTTCGGTACCCCAAACCGTGTGGAATAGTAACCCCGTCCTTGTTGAAGTAGGGGCACCTTGAGTATTACCTGCTGGGAATACAGCTTATTAATTGCCTCTAGCGCAGCCTCCCTGCCTGAGGGAGTTGTCGGCAAGGCATATTTGAGGAAACGGCGGGGGGGAGACATCTCGAATTCCAGCTTGTACCCCTGAAATACTACTTGAATGAAACAGGGATCCACCTGTGAGCGAGCCCACTGATCGCTGAAATTTTTGAGACGGCCCCCCACCGTACCTGGCTACACCTGTGGAGCCCCCGCGTCATGCTGTGGACTCAGAGGAAGCGAGAGAAGAATTTTGATTCAGGGAACAGGCTGACTGGTGCAGCTTTTTCCCTCTTCCCATGTCTCTGTACAGAAAGGAAGCGCCTTTGACCCGCTTGCTTTTCTGAAGCCGAAAGAACTGTACCTGATAATACAGTGCTTTCTTAGTCTGTGAGGAAACCTGAGGTAATGGATACGAGGTCCCAGAGACCATCCCGAAATAATTCCTCACCCTTATAAGGCAGAGTCTCTATGCGCCTTTTAAATTCAGCATCACCTGTCCAGTGACAGGTCTCTAATACCCTCCTGACAGAATGGTCATTACATTTATTTTGGATGCCAGCCGGCAAAATATCCCTCTGTGCATCCCTCATATATAAGACGACGTCTTTAATATGTTCTCATGTTTGACAGGGTCACCGACCACGCTGCAGCAGCACGATCTGAAGGTCTCAGTCTAGTACCTGAGTGTGTAAATACAGACTTCAAGATAGCCTCCTGCTTTTTATCAGCAGGTACCTTCAAAGTGGCCGTATCCTAAGACGGCAGTGCCACCTTTTTTGACAACCGTGTGAGCGCCTTATCCACCCTAGGGGATATCTCCCAGCGTAACTTATCCTCTGGCGGGAAAGGGTACGCCATCAGTAACTTTTTAGAAATTACCAGTTTCTTATCGGGAGGAACCCACGCTTTTCACACACTTCATTCATTCATCTGATGGGGGAACAAAACACTGCCTGCTTTTTCTCCCCAAACACAAAACCCTTTTTTAGTGGTACTTGGGTTAATGTCAGAAATGTGTAACACATTTTTTATTGCCGGGATCAAGTCACGGATGTTCCTAGTGGATTGTGTATATGTCTCAACCTTGTCGACACTGGAGTCAGACTCCGTGTCGACATCTGTGTCTGCCATCTGAGTGAGCGGGCGTTTTTGAGCCCCTGATGGCCTTTGAGACGCCTGGGCAGGCGCGGACTGAGAAGCCGGCTGTCCCACAGCTGTTACGTCATCCACCCTTTTATGTAAGGAGTTGACACTGTCGGTTAATACCTTTCACCTAACCATCCACTCTGGTGTCGGCCCCACAGGGGGCGACATCACATTTATCGGCATCTGCTCCGTCACCATATAAGCCTCCTCGTTAAACATGTCGACAGCTGTACCGACACACCGCACACACACAGGGAATGCTCTGACTGAGGACAGGACCCCACAAAGCCCTTTGGGGAGACAGAGAGAGAGTATGCCAGCACACACCAGAGCGCTATATAATGTGGGGATTAACACTATAACTGAGTGAAATTTCGCCAATAGCTGCTTGTATATATAATATTGCGCCTAAATTTAGTGCCCCCCCTCTCTTTTTAACCCTTTGAGCCTGAAAACTAAAGGGGAGAGCCTGGGGAGCTTTCTTCCAGCTGCACTGTGAAGAGAAAATGACGCCAGTGTGTCTGAGGGAGATAGCTCCGCCCCTTTTTCGCGGACTTTTCTCCCGCTTTTTTCTGGATTCTGGCAGGGGTATTTACCACATATATAGCCTCTGGGGCTATATATTGTGGTATTTTTGCCAGCCAAGGTGTTTTTATTGCTGCTCAGGGCGCCCCCCCCCAAGCGCCCTGCACCCTCAGTGACCGGAGTGTGAAGTGTGTATGAGGAGCAATGGCGCACAGCTGCAGTGCTGTGCGCTACCTTGGTGAAGACTGATGTCTTCTGCCGCCGATTTTCCGGACCTCTTCTTGCTTCTGGCTCTGTAAAGGGGACGGCGGCGCGGCTCCGGGACCGAACACCAAGGCTGGGCCTGCGGTCGATCCCTCTGGAGCTAATGGTGTCCAGTAGCCTAAGAAGCCCAAGCTGGCTGCAAGCAGGCAGGTTCGCTTCTTCTCCCCTTAGTCCCTCGCTGCAGTGAGCCTGTTGCCAGCAGGTCTCACTGAAAATAAAAAACCTAAATCTATACTTTCTTTCTAGAAGCTCAGGAGAGCCCCTAGTGTGCATCCAACCTCGGCCGGGCACAAAATCTAACTGAGGCTTGGAGGAGGGTCATAGTGGGAGGAGCCAGTGCACACCAGGTGACCTAAAGCTTTCTTTAGTTGTGCCCAGTCTCCTGCGGAGCCGCTATTCCCCATGGTCCTTACGGAGTTCCCAGCATCCACTAGGACGTCAGAGAAAATGCAAATGGTGCTTGTGAAGATACGGATTCTCTGATCACTCAGGTAAACAGTTTAGTAAACTGGCAAACGCCATTTATTGTAAAAATACACACGCAGTACACAAAACAGTAACTATTACATGCCAGGATGGTATCTTACTTACTAAGTCCCCACAGTAGTTTAGAATTACAGTCTCCTGCCAGCCTGCCAGCAGTAGTTCTGTGTCCCCTGGTCTGGGATACCAGCTCACACAGTGCCCTTTGCCACTGACAGCAACGCAATGCCTAGTCAGTGTCTCCACTCCAGAGGTACATCCACTCTCTCTGACCTTCTGTGTAGATCTCTCCCTCAGTGCACGTCCAGTAGCCTCTTGAAACCAGCGGATCCCAACAATGCTTCTAGGCCTCAGCACACTGGCAGCACTACCTTACCAGTAGCCAAACACATCACTCCACTCAGGCCAGGAACTTCCGTGCACTCTCTGTTTCAAAAGCCTCTGTTATCCTCAAACCTTTGTCTGTCCTACCATAAGGCGACCGCGACACCTTCTGGCTCTGTATTGGGTGGGTTACATTAAAGGGGCTGACTACAGAACACTTTCAGATAGACCTACTTTAACATGCCCAGGCATGTCCTTTAGCACACAATAGATGTTAATTAAATGAACCTTAATTAATCTGGTTGTGTGGCCTGGAATCCATTGTCTGGGGAAGAATGAGGGGGGTGTATGGACTGACATCTGAGACTGGCTGTATCTCCAACAGCAAACAGGTTATCAAAGCAGTCACATGGGGGGGAGGGGACACACACATTATTTTACAAACTATAATACAATAACCAGTACATTCATATATATACATCTTCATATGCATTCTGTACAAAATATCAGGCTAGACATATTATTCCCTGATAAGCACAAACACATATGACAGAGGGATAATGTTTCACAATAATATGTGATGTCCAGTTCTATTGTGAATCCAGGCAGCATGCTGTATAGGTGATAACCAAGTTCTGTCCTGTCTCTTTACACTAACGCACTGAATCCAGAAACAGGCTGGCAAAAAGTACTCCTCATGAGCCAGCTGGGCTGCGTCCGTTACAGTGCTTTTTTTGTATATCTCGTATATGTTATATTAAGTATTTTTTGTTACAGATGTAATGCCTCACGGAGGGGGAGGTACAATGTTTAGACAGTTGTGTACCGATCCAATGTTTTTAAATATTTTAGACATCGCTGCATTTCTTGTATACACCAGATTTAACAAAATATTTCTATAACTGTGTTGTATTTCAGCCCCGTGGTGGACCGGCGCCGCGGACCTTGTTGCATGGTAACACGGGTTGCCATGGTGACCTCACTGTTCACAGTTTCCAGGAAGTCATCGCGGCCGGGTCCAGGGGGCGGAAGTACGTCACAGCATTGGTGAGCCGGGCCGGGGGTGTGTGCCTGCCCTGAGGCCGGGAGCTCGTCCCGTTCACGGGTCTTCAACTGTATAAAGGTATGTTATTTTCACTGTTTGTTCACTTCACCTTGACAAAGGGGCGCTGTAGCCCCAAAACGTTGCACATGGAGTGATCCATTAAAGTACATTTTGCACCTTATTGCTAAGACCAGACTCTGAGTGCCGCCGCCTGCTAGGAGCGGTAACATATATATATATATATATATATATATATATATATATATATATATATATATATATATAAAAATTTTAAGAAACTATCTACTCTTCTATCTGTGACATAATTTAGTGAAGTAGACGGCAATGGTAAAATAGATTTACGCACAAGTCGAACAACATGTGCATCTACTCTAGGAGGAACTTCTCTTTTTGAACAGTCTGCAGCTGGAAAGGGATAGTAAGAATCCCTAAAACAGTTAACAAAGCTGCTCCAGGCCAGGCTTGAACTCACAACCTTTAGCATTGCTCAACAGATACTGTCTTATAAGTACCACGCACTGCCATTGCATCACTGGAGCACTGTTTAAATACAGGTGCCTTAGATTTTGACACTGCTTTGGCTGATTCTTCCAGAGATAGAATAGCCTTCATGCATCAATAAGGTCAGCTATATTTGATCATCATATGGGGTATTTGAATTCATCTTATGTAGTCTGTAACATGGATGTATCTACCCTGGTTTTAATAGCCTGGCTATTTGTAAAAAGCTGCTGAAACCAAACCATAAGGAGGGAGCTGCATGTATGGGTTAATAGTGTAACCTATTCCCGGGGGTGGAACTGCAGGTGCTAATCTGCCAGCAATTGCAGACAAGGTCTGTGCGACCACACCCCTCTTGCAGGGTGTTGCCCATCATAAGTAAGATACTGGACTATTCCATGCAAAATCACTATACCAGATGAGCATGTTAAGGGTGTATGGCCTGATAAAGTATCCCCGTCACTTTTGCCGCTCACAGACAAGGTAAATAATTAATTTTTACAAATACTACACTCTTTTGTGACTGAAATCACTTATATAGATATAGAAGTAATATCAATCTGACCACAATCCGTGTACCTGATTTGAGGTTCAGAAACAATACTGACAGACATATGAAAGTCAGCCATCACACTAGCAGTCAGTCACATGTTAAATATTAGACATTGTCATATGAGAATATAATCAATCACAAAACATTACGTTACACGTAAGTAGGAGTACAATTACTGTATTTGTGTTTTTATAACAGCTCTTATAACAAGTATTTCAGACATTATTATGCAGAAAACAACAGTACTGTACAGGCCTCATATGCAATGTGTACCAAAATTAACAATTCATACTAACAAGTAGAAAGAATGTTAGTGCTGTATAACCCTTACTCAGTAGAGTGGGATACAGGGAGACTCACCTCACTTCCATGATCGCTCAATACGCTCGAAAGACGCTGAGTGGATTCAGACGCTACTAGTGTACACTGCCGCTCTGATAACTGATGAGAGACACAGACGCTCACTAATGGACACAGACGCTCAGTGAACGATAAGTGTATGCAGACGCTACGGTCTGCGACTCGGTCTAGGCGACGACTCTAGTGTACACAACCGCAGCGTCTAAGCTGCGACCGAGTACCCTCGTGGTAGCGTCTGAGACGGAAGTGAGGTCATTAGTTCATGGACGGGAGACGCGCGGAAACTGGTCATGAACTGGGGGGAGGGTTGACCAGCAGAGCGTCTAACTCCCCCCGTTGACTTAAACTCTAAGGATCGCGGCCTCAACCTAGTCCTGGCGCCTATGATCCCTAAAGCATAGAGCTGTTGCACTCAAGACTGGCGGCGCATCAACCACTGTTTGTAGTCTCCTCCAATACAGTGAAGCTGCGTCCGGAACCCCCTAGTAAGAGGAAACCGATGACTTACCTTCTCCCCATGCTCCGGCCACAGCCTGGTAACGTCTGCTGGACCTGCTAGAATCATCCGACACAGACGCCCGCCGAGACAGACCTGTACCGCGAAGGTAAGCGTTGTTGCGACCCGGTGGAGAGTTGTTGGAGCGACTCTTTCTAGCATGTGTTTAAGACGCTGTTAAGAAAAGTCACTCAAAAACATAGTAAGACAATAAAAATAAAATATAAGCTTCAGGCTGCTTTATTAACAGCAGCCCAGTGACCATGGTCCGGCTCCTGCCGCACCAAACAAAAAAACTGAGTCAGTGGGCGAGATTATATGGAGAAGTCCCGATGCATCCTGGGAGGCCAGAAAGCTTGTGACCGTTTGGTGCCATTTCCGCTGTCGCTCCGACATATCCCAATGTTATCCTGTGGATAACCTGTGGACCCAGCCGGAGAAATACTGCTGCTCTCTCCTGGAGTATCCCAGGCACATATACTACTGCTCTCTCCCAGCATAACCCACTGGCTATCAGATAAAATCCAGGCATGGGAGGTATTAATGTGAGCACTGAACAGAAGATTACCTTACCATCCACTCACTCCATACAGTAAACATGCTTTTGCATTAAGCGGAGCTTGTCAGAAGGGACTGCGCAGGGGACTCACAAGCCTTTCATGTCATTTCACACAGTCCCAGTAGCTGGGATCCCTGCAATCTAAAGAAACCCCCCTATTCTACCAATTCCCTTTCCTACCTCAGTAGGAGATGCAACGTCCTGGAGCTCGCAGCTCCAACTACTACACAGGGAGGCAGCCTGGGACCGGAGACACTACATGCCCCTGTCCAGAGCCGGCCCTAACCAATTTGATGCCCTAGGCAAGATTTTGGCTGGTGCCCCCTAGCACCGCCGCTAGTTCTGCAGGAGATGCCTGGCATGAGTCAGCTGGCAGCTCTGCTAACATCGGGCGCCTTTTGTTTATGAAAATACATCATATTATTTGCATTACTATGTGGCTAGGATGCACAAGCAGCTTCTGCTGATTAATATGATATGCAGCATGCCTATATACTGTGTGCGACTGCGGCTGCATACGAAAATAAGAATTTACTTACCGATAATTCAATTTCTCGTAGTCCGTAGTGGATGCTGGGGACTCCGTCAGGACCATGGGGAATAGCGGCTCCGCAGGAGACAGGGCACAAAAAGTAAAGCTTTTCCAGATCAGGTGGTGTGCACTGGCTCCTCCCCCTATGACCCTCCTCCAGACTCCAGTTAGGATACTGTGCCCGGACGAGCGTACACAATAAGGGAGGATTTTGAATCCCGGGTAAGACTCATACCAGCCACACCAATCACACTGTACAACCTGTGATCTGAACCCAGTTAACAGTATGATAACAGCGGAGCCTCTGAAAGATGGCTCCCTACAACAATAACCCGAATTAGTTAACAATAACTATGTACAATTATTGCAGATAATCCGCACTTGGGATGGGCGCCCAGCATCCACTACGGACTCCGAGAAATAGATTTATCGGTAAGTAAAATCTTATTTTCTCTATCGTCCTAGTGGATGCTGGGGTTCCTGAAAGGACCATGGGGATTATACCAAAGCTCCCAAACGGGCGGGAGAGTGCGGATGACTCTGCAGCACCGAATGAGAGAACTCCAGGTCCTCTTTAGCCAGGGTATCAAATTTGTAGAATTTTACAAACGTGTTCTCCCCCCGACCACGTAGCTGCTCGGCAGAGTTGTAATGCCGAGACCCCTTGGGCAGCCGCCCAGGATGAGCCCACCTTCCTCGTGGAGTGGGCATTTACATATTTTGGCTGTGACAGGCCTGCCACAGAATGTGCAAGCTGAATTGTACTACACATCCAACTAGCAATCGTCTGCTTAGAAGCAGGAGCACCCAGTTTGTTGGGTGCATACAGGATAAACAGCAAGTCAGTTTTCCTGACTCCAGCCGTCCTGGAACCTATATTTACAGGGCCCTGACAACATCTAGCAACCTGGAGTCCTCCAAGTCCCTAGTAGCCGCAGGTACCACAATAAGCTGGTTCAGGTGAAACGCTGACACCACCTTAGGGAGAAACTGGGGACGAGTCCGCAGCTCTGCCCTGTCCGAATGGACAATCAGATATGGGCTTTTGTGAGACAAAGCCGCCAATTCTGACACTCGCCTGGCCGAGGCCAGGGCCAACATCATGGTCACTTTCCATGTGAGATATTTCAAATCCACAGATTTGAGCGGTTTAAACCAATGTGATTTGAGGAATCCCAGCACTACGTTGAGATCCCACAGTGCCACTGGAGGCACAAAAGGGGGTTGTATATGCAGTACTCCCTTGACAAACTTCTGGACTTCAGGAACTGAAGCCAATTCTTTCTGGAAGAAAATCGACAGGGCCGAAATTTGAACCTTAATGGACCCCAATCTGAGGCCCATAGACACTCCTGTTTGCAGGAAATGCAGGAATCGACCGAGTTGAAATTTCTTCGTGGAGCCTTCCTGGCCTCACACCACGCAACATATTTTCGCCACATGTGGTGATAATGTTGTGCGGTCACGTCCTTCCTGGCTTTGACCAGGGTAGGAATGACCTCTTCCGGAATGCCTTTTTCCCTTAGGATCCGGCGTTCAACCGCCATGCCGTCAAACGCAGCCGCGGTAAGTCTTGGAACAGACATGATCCTTGCTGAAGCAAGTCCCTTCTTAGTATCTCTTGAAGTTCCGGGTACCAAGTCCTTCTTGGCCAATCCGGAGCCACGAGTATAGTTCTTACTCCTCTCCTTCTTATAATTCTCAGTACCTTGGGTATGAGAGGCAGAGGAGGGAACACATACACCGACTGGTACACCCACGGTGTTACCAGAGCGTCCCAGCTATTGCCTGAGGGTCTCTTGACCTGGCGCAATACCTGTCCAGTTTTTTGTTCAGACGGGACGCCATCATGTCCACCTTTGGTCTTTCCCAACGGTTCACAATCATGTGGAAGACTTCCAGATGAAGTCTCCACTCTCCCGGGTGGAGGTCGTGCCTGCTGAGGAAGTCTGCTTCCCAGTTGTCCACTCCCGGAATGAACACCGCTAACAGTGTTATCACATGATTTTTCGCCCAGCGAAGAATCCTTGCTGCCATTGCCATCCTGCTTCTTGTGCCGCCCTGTCTGTTTACGTGGGCGACTGCCGTGATGTTGTCCGACTGGATCAGCACCGGTTGACTTTGAAGCAGAGGTCTTCCTAGGCTCAGAGCATTGTAAATTGCCCTTAGCTCCAGTATATTTATGTGGAGAGAAGTCTCCAGACTTGACCACACTTCTTGGAAATTTCTTCCCTGTGTGACTGCTCCCCAGCCTCTCAGGCTGGCATCCGTGGTCACCAGGACCCAGTCCTGAATGCCGAATCTGCTGCCCTCTAGTAGATGAGCACTCTGCAGCCACCACAGAAGAGACACCCTTGTCCTTGGAGACAGGATTATCCGCTGATGCATCTGAAGATGCGATCCGGACCATTCGTCCAGCAGATCCCACTGAAAAATTCTTTCGTGAAATCTGCCGAATGGAATCGCTTCGTAAGAAGCCACCATTTTTCCCAGGACTCTTGTGCATTGATGCACTGACACTTGGCCTGGTTCTAGGAGGTTCCTAACTAGCTCGGATAACTCCCAGGCTTTCTCCTCCGGGAGAAACACCTTTTTCTGGACTGTGTCCAGAATCATCCCTAGTAACAGCAGACGTGTCGTCAGAATCAGCTGCGATTTTGGAATATTTAGAATCCACCCGTGCTGTCGTAGAACTACTTGAGATAGTGCTACTCCGACCTCCAACTGTTCCCTGGACTTTGCCCTTATCAGGAGATCGTCCAAGTAAGGGATAATTAAGACGCCTTTTCTTTGAAGAAGAATCATCATTTCGGCCATTACCTTGGTAAAGACCCGGGGTGCCGTGGACAATCCAAACGGCAGCGTCTGAAACTGATAGTGACAGTTCTGTACCACGAACCTGAGGTACCCTTGGTGAGAAGGGCAATTTGGGACATGGAGGTAAGCATCCTTGATGTCCAGGGACACCATATAGTCCCCTTCTTCCTGGTTCGCTATCACTGCTCTGAGTGACTCCATCTTGATTTGAACCTTTGTATGTAAGTGTTCAAAGATTTCAGATTTAGAATAGATCTCACCGAGCAGTCTGGCTTCAGTACCACAAATAGTGTGGAATAGTACCCTTTTCCTTGTTGTAGGAGGGGTACTTTGATTATCACCTGCTGGGAATACAGCTTGTGAATTGTTTCCAATAATGCCTCCCTGTCGGAGGGAGACGTTGGTAAAGCAGATTTCAGGAACCTGCGAGGGGGAGACGTCTCGAATTTCCAATCTGTACCCCTGGGATACTACTTGTAGGATCCAGGGGTCCACTTGCGAGTGAGCCCACTGCGCGCTGAAACTCTTGAGACGACCCCCCCCACCGCACCTGAGTCCGCTTGTACGGCCCCAGCGTCATGCTGAGGACTTGGTAGAAGCGGTGGAGGGCTTCTGTTCCTGGGAAGGGGCTGCCTGCTGCAGTCTTCTACCGTTCCTCTACCCCTGGGCAGATATGACTGGCCTTTTGCCCGCTTGCCATTATGGGGACGAAAGGACTGAGGCTGAAAAGACGGTGTCTTTTTCTGCTGAGATGTGACTTGGGGTAAAAAGGTGGATTTTCCAGCTGTTGCCGTGGCCACCAGGTCCGATGGACCGACCCCAAATAACTCCTCCCCTTTATACGGCAATACTTCCATGTGCCGTTTGGAATCTGCATCACCTGACCACTGTCGTGTCCATAAACATCTTCTGGCAGACATGGACATCGCACTTACTCATGATGCCAGAGTGCAAATATCCCTCTGTGCATCTCGTATATATAGAAATGCTCTATAGTCAATAAAATACTGTCCCTGTCCAGGGTATCAATATTTTCAGTCAGGGAATCCGACCAAGCCACCCCAGCGCTGCACATCCAGGCTGAGGCGATCGCTGGTCGCAGTATAACACCAGTATGTGTGTATATACTTTTTAGGATATTTTCCAGCCTCCTATTAGCTGGCTCCTTGAGGGCGGCCGTATCTGGAGACGGTAACGCCACTTGTTTTGATAAGCGTGTGAGCGCCTTTAATTTTCTATCGGGGGAAACCCACGCATCATCACACACTTCATTTAATTTATCTGATTCAGGAAAAACTACAGGCAGTTTTTTCACACTCCACATAATACCCTTTTTTGTGGTACTTGTAGTATCAGAAATATGTAACACCTCCTTCATTGCCCTTAACATGTAACGTGTGGCCCTAATGGAAAATACGTTTGTTTCTTCACCGTCGACACTGGAGTCAGTGTCCGTGTCTGTGTCTGTGTCGACCGACTGAGGTAATGGGCGTTTTAAAGCCCCTGACGGTGTTTGAGACGCCTGGACAGGTACTAATTGGTTTGCCGGCCGTCTCATGTCGTCAACCGACCTTGCAGCTTGTTGACATTATCACGTAATTCCCTAAATAAGCCATCCATTCCGGTGTCGACTCCCTAGAGAGTGACATCACCATTACAGGCAATTGCTCCGTCTCCTCACCAACATCGTCCTCATACATATCGACACACACGTACCGACACACAGCACACACACAGGGAATGCTCTGATAGAGGACAGGACCCCACTAGCCCTTTGGGGAGACAGAGGGAGAGTTTGCCAGCACACACCAAAACGCTATAATTTTACAGGGACAACCTTATATAAGTGTTTTCCCTTATAGCATCTTAATATGTAATAATATCGCCACAAAAATGCCCCCCCTCTCTGTTTTAACCCTGTTTCTGTAGTGCAGTGCAGGGGAGAGCCTGGGAGCCTTCCCACCAGCAGTTCTGTGAGGGAAAATGGCGCTGTGTGCTGAGGAGAATAGGCCCCGCCCCCTTTTCGGCGGGCTTCTTCTCCCGTTTTTCTGACAACCTGGTAGGGGTTAAATACATCCATATAGCCCCAGGGGCTATATGTGATGTATTTTTAGCCAGCATAGGTACTTTCATTGCTGCCCAGGGCGCCCCCCCCAGCGCCCTGCACCCTCAGTGACCGTTGGTGTGAAGTGTGCTGAGAGCAATGGCGCACAGCTGCAGTGCTGTGCGCTACCTTAAGAAGACTGGGAAGTCTTCAGCCGCCGATTTCTGGACCTCTTCTCTCTTCAGCATCTGCAAGGGGGTCGGCGGCGCGGCTCCGGTGACCCATCCAGGCTGTACCTGTGATCGTCCCTCTGGAGCTAGTGTCCAGTAGCCTAAGAAGCCAATCCATCCTGCACGCAGGTGAGTTCACTTCTTCTCCCCTAAGTCCCTCGTTGCAGTGAGCCTGTTGCCAGCAGGACTCACTGAAAATAAAAAACCTAACAAAACTTTTACTCTAAGCAGCTCTTTAGGAGAGCCACCTAGATTGCACCCTTCTCGGCCGGGCACAAAAACCTAACTGAGGCTTGGAGGAGGGTCATAGGGGGAGGAGCCAGTGCACACCACCTGATCCTAAAGCTTTTACTTTTGTGCCCTGTCTCCTGCGGAGCCGCTATTCCCCATGGTCCTGACGGAGTCCCCAGCATCCACTTAGGACGTCAGAGAAATGCTACATTACAGTGATTTCCAGGAATACACTGCAATGTAGCATTTCATATGCAATTACAGCCGCAGTCACACACAGAATATAGGCATGCCACATATCATTTTAATCAGCAGAAGCTGCTGGTGCCCCTAAGCATACCAAATGCCCTAGGCATTTGCCTAGTTTGCCTATGCCTAAAACCGGCTCTGCCCCTGTCAGTCAATCAGTGCAAGTAAATGAAGATGGCGGCGCCCCTTCCCCGCTCCCAGCTAAGTATGGATTATTGTCAGATTAGACACCCAGAGCGCCCAGGTGAGGGACCCAGCACCATACACACTGCACTGACCACAGTACAAGCGAGTGCTGGGCAGCGAGCTACCGGAAACGCAATGGACCAAGTTCTGGCCCAACAGTAATTCAGCCTGGTTTGTAAGAGATGTTCTAGGAATGATCCCCCCACTGCGCCCATTGCATATTTGGGGGGAAAGCTTCATCAGTAATACTGGGGGTGTTGTACTAAAAGATCCCTGGTCTAGACCAAACATACAGAATACATAAATCCAGAAACCTTCATCACACCCGAGGGCGAGTCAGAGGCTGCGGTTGTCAGAGTCGCGGGTGGAGTAACATGCTAGTTTCGGAGATTCTCTGATCATAGCCTCATGTGGCGTATCAGGCCGCAGCCGCCGGCAGTGACAGTCCCACAACACTCCCAGGACATGTCAGCGCTCCCTTCAGGCCAGCTCCAATACACCGTCCAGGAAGGCCATTGCTTTGTCCTGCCATATCTGGTACCAGCGGCTAGTACACAACAGCGTCTCAGGGGAACGCATGCGCCATGCAGCAGCAAATGATCGTACAGCGGCACAAATACCGGCATTTCACTGTTAGCTCCACCTCTCAATCAGCTCAGAAAAGGACATTTTATATCATCGGAGATCTCTATGTTAGCTCAAGATCATAACGAGAGTGTCAGGAATCTGCTTCATGTCACTTACCGGTGCTCTGATGTGCTGGGTCTCCGGAGGTCACATCCCCAGCCTGGCAGCATGTTCCATGACTGCCTCCTGTGCTTACCCCGATGTATTCCCACCATCTCCAGGGTATGGGCGCCGCCATGACAACTGCAGTCAGCTGACTTGGTGCTATCCACTCCTGTGCACTGGAGCGCTCACATGACTTGATTCTCCAATCCCTGCTGACCAGGGGGTATATATCCAGAGTTCCTGCTCAGTGTCATTGCCTTAAACAATGCGTCACATCCTGTGAACAAGCGTCTCCTGGCTCCAGTCTCCTGTGTCAGTGCTCCGTGGAACTACAGGTACCAGAAATCCAATTCAGTTGCAGCTCCAGCATTCACTAGCAGTCTCCTGAGACTCTCCTGTGTCAGTGCTCCGTGGAACTACAGGTACCAGCTATCCAGTTTGTCTTCAGCTTCAGCTACACTCTGCTCCTACAATCACTTGCAGTAAGAGACTCTCCAGGTGCTGCATATCATACTCACCTGCGTGTTATTACTCTGCATCAGCACTGTGCTATTCCACCTGCCCCAAGCATTCAGCTTAAAGTTCAGCTGTCTCCTGCAATAACCTAATCTGGTTCTGTTGTTGTATGCAAGCATTGCCTATTGCCTGTGTACCTCTGTGGCAAATTCCTATCGGTTTCCAGGCCAATCATCTGCAATTACTGATTGCCTATACAATTCCTGTTATAAGTTACTATCCGTTTCCAAGCCGATGTAAAGCTCCGTTTCAAGTCATCATTTGCTTCCAGGCCGACCATCGTTTATTCCAAGTTCCCAAGCAGATAGCCATTTGTTCCTGTTCACCATCGGCTCCTAGGCTGACCATCGATAGTTCCTGTTCATCATCTGTTCCCAGGCCGATAGTCATCTGTTCCTGTTCACCATCAGTTTCCAGGACGATAGTCATTTGTTCCTGTTCACCATCGGTTTCCAGGACGATCATCTGCTCCATGGGCCAATGTAATAGATTGAGAGTCTTAGAAAGTGAGAGATTTGGTAAAGTTTTCAGGGTTTTTTTTTTAAAGTGGCAATCATTTACACTGCAAATCCAGGTTGATCTTGCTGTGTAAATGATTGCCACTTTAAAAAAAAACCAACCTCCAAAACCTTACCAAATCTCTCACTTTCTGACACTCTCACTCTATTACATTTGGTCCCAGGTCTCCTTCGGTTCCCAGACCGATAATCGGTAACTCCAAGTCACTATCTGTTCCCAGACCGGTCATCAGTTGCTCCCAGTTACCGTCGGAACCCAGGCCGAACTATCTACAGTAAGTGACTGTTTATTTCAGAGACTCTACCAGCTTCCATGCTGAATCATACGTTTGCTCTAGTTACTTATATTTCCTGTGTGTATTCGATAAAGTAGGATTTTGGTACCTACCGGTAAATCCTTCTCTCGTAGTCCGTAGAGGATGCTGGGGTCCACATTAGTACCATGGGATATAGACGGGTCCACCAGGAGCCATTGGCACTTTAAGAGTTTAAGAGTGTGGGCTGGCTCCTCCCTCTATGCCAGAGGTTCCCAAACTGTGTGCCATGGCTCCCTGGGGTGCCTCGGGACACTTGCAGGGGTGCCCTGGGTTGGTGGTCCAGGACCAATTCAAATTATTCATGGTCAATAGAATAGGCAAAACCAGTGCTGGTGGCTGCCAGTCATAAAATATGTGGCCAAACAGAAGCAAATCTTGTCCCTCACCACACAACTGACCCTAAGGATGACATATAAACGCCATCTACTTAATGTAATATTTCTTTCTAAATTTCTCAATAAGAATTTTTTGAACTAGGGGTGTCGTGAAAAAAATTCTGAAATTCTAGGGCGCCGTGATTCAAAAAAGTTTGGAAACCACTGCTCTATGCCCCTCCTACCAGACTCAGTCTAGAAACTGTGCCCTAGGAGACGACATACTTCGAGACAAGGACTTAATGCAGATAGTGGTGAGATTCATACCAGCTCACACATACAAGGCACGTCAAGTCAGCTAGCTTGAACTACTCGGCAACAGCTGAAACATTACTTACCCAGTAACTATGCTGTACGCAACTAAACGAAGTGGTACTAAACCAAATAACATATGCAGGAAAACAAAGCGCTGGGCAGGCGCACAGCATCCTCTACAGACTATGAGAAAAGGATTTACCAGTAGGTACCAAAATCCTATTTTTTATCTAACATCCTAGAGGATGCTGGGGTCCACATTAGTACCATGGGGATGTACCAAAGCTCCCAGAACGGGAGGGAGAGCGCGGAGGCTCCTGCAGAACTGAATGACCGAATTTCAGATCAGAGGCCAAAGTATCGAACCAGTAGAACCTTGCAAACGTGTTCGACCCAGATCAAGTTGCCGCTCGGAAAAGCTGCGTTGCCAAGACACCCCGGGCAGCCGCCCAGGAAGACCCCACCTTATAGTAGAGTGGGCCTTGACAGACGTAGGACACGCAATCCTGCCGTAGAATAGGCATGCTGGATAGTGAACCTGATCCAGCGAGAGATAGTCTGCTTAGAAGCAGGACACCCAATTTTCTTGGGATCGTACAGGACAAATAGAGAGTCCGACTTCCTGTGACGAGATGTTCTCTTCACATAAATCTTCAGAGCCCTCACGACATCCAAGGACTTTGAAGTAAATCGAGGAGTCAGTAGCCACTGGCACCACAATAGGTTGGTTGATATGAAATGCCGACACAACCTTTGGAAAGAACTGCTGACGAGTCCGGAGCTCAGCTCTATCCTCATGGAAGATCAAGTAAGGGCTTTTGCATGACAAAGCCCCCAGCTCGGACACCCACCTAGCAGAAGCCAAGGCCAACAAAGTGACCGCCTTCCATGTAAGAAATTTGAGCTCCACCTCCTGTAGAGGCTCAAACCAATCCGACTGGAGGAACTGCAACACCACGTTAAGGTCCCAAGGTGCTGTAGGTGGTACAAAGGGAGGTTGGATATGCAGAACTCCCTTCAAAAAGGTCTGAACCTCCGGGAGGGCAGCCAATTGTTTCTGAAAGAAAATGGACAGGGCTGAAATCTGGACCTTCACAGATCCCAATCTCAGTCCCATATCCACTCCTGCCTGCAGGAAGAGGAGGAAACGGCCCAGTTGAAATTCCACCGCAGGAAACTTCTTGGAATCACACCAAGAGACCTATTACTTCCAAATACGATGGTAATGTGTAGACGTTATCCCTTTCCTAGCCTGTATGAGGATAGGAATCACTTCTTTCAGAATACCCTTCTGAGCAAGAATCAGACGCTCAACTTCCATGCCGTCAAACGTAGCCGTGGTAAGTCTTGATAGGCGAACGGACCCTGCTGCAGCAGGCCCTCCCGAAGAGGAAGAGGCCTTGGCTCTTCTTGCAGTAGATCCAGAAGGTCCGCGTACCAAGCCCGTCTTGGCCAGTCTGGGGCAATGAGGATTGCTTGAACCCTTGTTCTCCTTATGAGCTTTAGGATTCTTGGGATGAGTGGGAGTGGTGGGAACACGTACACTGACTGGAACACCCACGGAGACACCAGGACGTCCACCGCCACTGCCTGAGGGTCCCTCGACCTGGAACAATAACGCCGAAGCTTCTTGTTGAGGCGAGAGGCCATCATGTCTATTTGGGGTAGACCCCAAAAATCTGTTACCTCCTTGAACACCTCCGGATGGATGCCCCACTCTCCCGGATGGAGATCGTGTCTGCTGAGGAAGTCTGCTTCCCAGTTGTATTCTCCCGGAATGAAGGTGGCCGACAGCACCAACGTGTGCTTTTTCGTCCAAAGGAGTATTCTCCGCCCTGTCGGTTTATGTAAGCCACTGTAGTTACGTTGTCCGACTGTACTTGAATGGCCCTGTTTCTTAGAAGATGGGCCGCCTGAAGAAGACCGTTGTAGACGGCTCTCAGTTCCAGAATGTTGATGGGCAGGCCGACTTACAGGCCCGACCATCTTCCTTGGAAGGTCACCCCCTAGAGTGACAGCTCCCCAGCCCCGGAGGCTCGCATCCGTCGTTCGCAGGACCAAGTCCTGAATTCTGAACCTGCGGCCTTCCAGGAGGTGAGGCAATTGGAGCCACCAGAGGAGTGAGATCCTTGGCGACAGACGAATTCTCTAACGCATGTGGAGGTGAGATCCCGACCACTTGTCCAGGAGGTCCAGTTGGAAGGTCCGAGCATGAAACCTCCCGTACTGGAGAGCCTCGTAGGAGGCCACCATCTTTCCCAATAGGCGAATGCATTGATGAACCGACACCCGGGATGGCTTCAAGACACCCCTGACCATGGACTGGATGGATCACCAACGCCTTGTCCAGCGGAAGGAAAACCCGCTGTACTTCCGTATCCAGGATCATTCCCAGAAACGACAATCTCTGGGTCTGTTCCAAATGTGACTTTGGAAAATTCAGAATCCACCCGTGACTCTGAAGCAGCCGTGTTGTGAGAACAATGGATTGCTGCAACCTTTCCCTGGACGATGCCTTTATCAGGAGATCGTCCAGATAAGGAATGATGTTCACGCCCTGTTTTCGGAGTAGCATCATCATCTCTGCCATTACCTTGGTAAACACCCTCGGTGCTGTGGAGAGGCCGAACGGCAGAGCCTGGAACTGAAAATGACAGTCCAGCAACGCGAATCAGAGATAAGCCAGATGTGGTAGGTACACATCCTTGATATCCAGGGATACCAGGAATTCCCCCTCTTCCAGACCTGATATCACCGCCCTGAGAGACTCCATCTTGAACTTGAACTCCCTTAGAAAGGGGTTCAATGATTTTAGGTTCAGAATGGGCCTGACCGAACCATCCGGTTTCGGTACCACGAAAAGGTTTGAATAGTAACCCTTTGTCAGCATGTGCGGTGGTACTGGGCACAATGACTTGTGCCTCTACCAGCCTTTGAACAGCCTTTTGTAGCACCGTGCTGTCCTCCAACAGAGTTGGTAAGCCCGACTTGAAAGATCAAATGAGGAGGGAGACTTTGAAATTCCAGCCTGTATCCCTGAGAGACAATATCTACCACCCAGGGATCCAGGCCGGAGGAGACCCAGACCTGACTGAACTGTCTGAGTCTCGCTCCCACGGGCCCCACCACCGGGCCCTCCCATCCACCGTCATGCGGAGGACATAGGGGTACCTGAAGCAGACTTTTGATCTTGGGAACCTGCAGCGGCAGGTTTCTTGGACTTAACCTTACCTCCTCTGAAGAAGGTATTGGAAGACTTGGCCTTTCTGGTCTTGTTGGGCCGAAAGGACTGCTGTGTAGCTGAGAAGAACAATCTCTTCGGAGCAGGAGCTGCTGAGGGAAGATAAGAAGACTTACCCGCTGTAGCGGTAGAAAACCACGCATCTAGGGCTTCCCCAAAGAGAGCCTGACCTGTATAGGGTAGCGACTCCATACATCTTCTGGATTCCGCGTCGGCCGACCACTGGCAGAGCCACAGTCCCCAACGAGCTGAAACAGACATGGAAGAAATTCTCGCAGCCATGGAACCCAGGTCTTTCATGGATTCCACCGTAAAACCTGCAGAATCATGAATGTTGCGCAAATACAGTGCAACGTCATCCCTATCCATCATATCCAAATCCTCCATTAAGGTAGCCGACCACTTCACTAATGCCTTAGCGATCCATGCTGTAGCAATAGTGGGACGTAATATGGCCCCTGAAGCAGTGTACACTGATTTCAGAGTATTATCAATTTTCCTATCTGCCGGCTCCTTTAAGGCGGTAGATCCCGGTACAGGTAAAACCACCCTTTTTGAGAGTCTGGATACAGATGCGTCAACAATAGGCGGGTTTTCCCACTTTTCCCTATCCTCCTCAGGGAAAGGAAAAGCCACCAGAATCCTCTTAGGAATCTGAAACTTCTTTTCAGGGTTTACCCAGCCTTTTCCAATATAGCATTCAGCTCTTTTGACGCAGGGAAGGTTAGCGAGGCTTTCTTGTTTTCAGTGAAGAAAGCCTCCTCAACCTGCTCAGGTGTGGTATCAGTAACATGTAACACATCCCTGATAGCCTCTATCAACAATTGCACCCCCCTTGCAAGAGATGCGGACCCCCGCAACACATCCCCGTCACCATCTGTAGTGTCAGAATCGGTATCTGTGCCGTCTTGTGTTACCTGCACAAGCGACGTTTGTGGGGGTATATAGCGGGGTGACCTGAGGTACCAGACACAGGCCACACAGCCATAGAGGACTGTAAGACCTGGGTTGCTGACTCATTACTGGTATCCCTGTTAGAAATCTGAGAAATCCAAGCCCTGATAGAGGAAAACCACTCTGGTTCCCTTGCTGGAATCTGTGCTAAACCAGTGCTACCCTGATTACATGGAATGAGATCATCCTGTGAGGATAAATCCTCAGCAGCATATGACACTGTATCCCTGGACATTGCTGCTGGTGACCAAACACACCACACACACACAGGATGGGATAAGACAGACCCCCCCCCCCCCCCCCCAAGAATGGCAAGAGAGAGAGATTGGAGCCAACCCCCACCAGCGCTTTCTATACTAAGAGACACCCCTTACCAGCGCTGACCTGTGCTCCTTAATAGGACACACAGACAAGTATTTAGCCCCCCCCCCCTCTTCTACAACCCCCTGGTACCGTACAGTAACTGGAGCTGCTGTGGAGTGGATGAGGATCTTCCTTCAGCATGCAGCATGGAGGAAAATTGCGCTGGAACGCTGCAGGTCCGCTCTGAGAAGCTCCGCCCCCCTCCCGGCACTGTGTTCAAATTTTGGTCTGAGGAGTTTTGCTGGCTGGGAGATCCCTGGGGCCCGACAGGCTTGCTGACCAAGTTTTAGGGGTAAGCGCTGGTCCAGGGCGCCCCTCACAGCGCCACACAGTGTGCCGCTGGTACCATCTGGGAGCGGGGTTAATACCGCGCTCCCACTCCTGTTGCCACCATCTTCGCACCGGCCCCCCGCTTGCTAGGGGGGTCGGTGTCTCACTCACCATTTCTTCAACTCTGTAAGGGGGTGGCGGCATGCTGCTGGGGTGAGCGATCCCCTGTGGCGGGGAACGATCTATCCCCTCAGGAGCTCAGTGTCCAGTCAGTGGAGATAGTGGCTCAGACCCCGCAGGGCGGACACTGCTCCCCCCCTCAGTCCCTCGCTGCAGGCAGGCTGTTGCCAGCAGCCTCCCTGTGAAATAATAAACTGTGAAACAACATTTTACTAGGAAAACTCAGTAGAGCTCCCCTAGCTGTGACCGGCTCCTCCGGGCACATTTTCTAGACTGAGTCTGGTTGGAGGAGCATAGAGGGAGGAGCCAGCCCACACTCTCAAACTCTTAAAGTGCCAATGGCTCCTAGTGGACCCGACTATACCCCATGGTCCTAATGTGGACCCCAGCATCCTCTAGGACGTTAGAGAAATACCATTTGCGCAGGAATTTAAGTCAGCCTCGTTACCTCCATCGCACCACACTGACCCACTAGTGACCCCTCCGGGAACAGACACACCCAGATCTGACAGAGGTTTCCACTACAGAACCACGTCTCCTTGCCCCAGGCTGACCCCATTCCATCAGCTGCTTCCCTGTTACACCCATATCACCCCAGCTTACCACCCTGTGATACTACGTATCAGTGATAAATAACGTCTGGACCCTCTATGTTCAGTATCATGGCAGAGACGGGGGAAATGGTGACTCTTACACATCCTCCTTTACTGCGTGCCAGTCATTCATCCCTCCAGCTTTCATGTTCTTTATACAGTACACATAGGAGGACGCAGAGAAACAAGTAACATGCTCACTGACCTGCCATCATGGCGACGAGGCTCGCGCGGTATACCGTAGTGAGGGAGCCAAGCTCTCCGATGCCCAAGATCGTTTTCATGTGCGCCTCTCCGCAAGCCTCACGGAACAGTCGTATCTCTTCATATAGTTCTAGTGAGAAATCACATTATCCGGTCACTTCTCTCTGACTGACGCCGCTGGGACGCAGAGACCGAAAACTAACTCATGAATGGAAGCTATTGCTGGCTCACATGTATAATAACAAGTAATAATCTGCATAGAATCTGTACCAATCACTGGACACAGACAGAGCAGACTATCCACAGGGATCCTTCTGGTCAGAATACCAAAATACAGATAATGGGGTTCTGTCATCTACCACCATACCCCATAACGGCTAGACCCCTCACCTGCTGGGTAACACCACACCCCACAGCTGCTACCTGTTCCTAGATGCCCAGACACCTCACCTGCCGGATAACACCACAGCTGCTACCTGTTCCTAGATGCCCAGACACCTCACCTGCCGGATAACACCACAGCTGCTACCTGTTCCTAGATGCCCAGACACCTCACCTGCCGGATAACACCACAACTGCTACCTGTTCCTAGATGCCCAGACACCTCACCTGCCGGATAACACCACAGCTGCTACCTGTTCCTAGATGCCCAGACACCTCACCTGCCGGATAACACCACAGCTGCTACCTGTTCCTAGATGCCCAGACACCTCACCTGCCGGATAACACCACAGCTGCTACCTGTTCCTAGATGCCCAGACACCTCACCTGCCGGATAACACCACAACTGCTACCTGTTCCTAGATGCCCAGACACCTCACCTGCCGGATAACACCACAGCTGCTACCTGTTCCTAGATGCCCAGACACCTCACCTGCCGGATAACACCACAACTGCTACCTGTTCCTAGATGCCCAGACACCTCACCTGCCGGATAACACCACACACCTCAGCTGCTACCTGTTCCTAGATGCCCAGACACCTCACCTGCTGGGTAACACCACAGCTGCTACCTGTTCCTAGATGCCCAGACACCTCACCTGCCGGATAACACCACAGCTGCTTCCTGTTCCTAGATGCCCAGACACCTCACCTGCCGGATAACACCACAGCTGCTTCCTGTTCCTAGATGCCTAGACACCTCACCTGCCGGATAACACCACAGCTGCTACCTGTTCCTAGATGCCCAGACACCTCACCTGCCGGATAACACCACAGCTGCTACCTGTTCCTAGATGCCCAGACACCTCACCTGCCGGATAACACCACAACTGCTACCTGTTCCTAGATGCCCAGACACCTCACCTGCCGGATAACACCACACACCTCAGCTGCTACCTGTTCCTAGATGCCCAGACACCTCACCTGCCGGATAACACCACAACTGCTACCTGTTCCTAGATGCCCAGACACCTCACCTGCCGGATAACACCACAGCTGCTACCTGTTCCTAGATGCCCAGACACCTCACCTGCCGGATAACACCACAACTGCTACCTGTTCCTAGATGCCCAGACACCTCACCTGCCGGATAACACCACACACCTCAGCTGCTACCTGTTCCTAGATGCCCAGACACCTCACCTGCTGGGTAACACCACAGCTGCTACCTGTTCCTAGATGCCCAGACACCTCACCTGCCGGATAACACCACAGCTGCTTCCTGTTCCTAGATGCCCAGACACCTCACCTGCCGGATAACACCACAGCTGCTTCCTGTTCCTAGATGCCTAGACACCTCACCTGCCGGATAACACCACAGCTGCTACCTGTTCCTAGATGCCCAGACACCTCACCTGCCGGATAACACCACAGCTGCTACCTGTTCCTAGATGCCCAGACACCTCACCTGCCGGATAACACCACAACTGCTACCTGTTCCTAGATGCCCAGACACCTCACCTGCCGGATAACACCACAGCTGCTACCTGTTCCTAGATGCCCAGACACCTCACCTGCCGGATAACACCACAACTGCTACCTGTTCCTAGATGCCCAGACACCTCACCTGCCGGATAACACCACACACCTCAGCTGCTACCTGTTCCTAGATGCCCAGACACCTCACCTGCTGGGTAACACCACAGCTGCTACCTGTTCCTAGATGCCCAGACACCTCACCTGCCGGATAACACCACAGCTGCTTCCTGTTCCTAGATGCCCAGACACCTCACCTGCCGGATAACACCACAGCTGCTTCCTGTTCCTAGATGCCTAGACACCTCACCTGCCGGATAACACCACAGCTGCTACCTGTTCCTAGATGCCCAGACACCTCACCTGCCGGGTAACACCACAGCTGCTACCTGTTCCTAGATGCCCAGACACCTCACCTGCCGGGTAACACCACAGCTGCTACCTGTTCCTAGATGCCCAGACACCTCACCTGCCGGGTAACACCACAGCTGCTACCTGTTCCTAGATGCCCAGACACCTCACCTGCCGGATAACACCACAGCTGCTTCCTGTTCCTAGATGCCCAGACACCTCACCTGCCGGATAACACCACAGCTGCTACCTGTTCCTAGATGCCCAGACACCTCACCTGCCGGGTAACACCACAACTGCTACCTGTTCCTAGATGCCCAGACACCTCACCTGCCGGGTAACACCACACCCCATAGCTGCTTCCTGTTCCTAAATGCCCAGACACCTCACCTGCCGGGTAACACCACACCCCATAGCTGCTTCCTGTTCCTAGATGCCCAGACACCTCACCTGCCGGATAACACCACAGCTGCTACCTGTTCCTAGATGCCCAGACACCTCACCTGCCGGATAACACCACAGCTGCTACCTGTTCCTAGATGCCCAGACCCCTCACCTGCCGGATAACACCACAGCTGCTACCTGTTCCTAGATGCCCAGACACCTCACCTGCCGGATAACACCACACCCCACAGCTGCTACCTGTTCCTAGATGCCCAGACACCTCACCTGCCGGATAACACCACAGCTGCTTCCTGTTCCTAGATGCCCAGACACCTCACCTGCCGGATAACACCACACACCACAGCTGCTACCTGTTCCTAGATGCCCAGACACCTCACCTGCCGGATAACACCACAGCTGCTACCTGTTCCTAGATGCCCAGACACCTCACCTGCCGGATAACACCACAGCTGCTACCTGTTCCTAGATGCCCAGACACCTCACCTGCCGGATAACACCACAACTGCTACCTGTTCCTAGATGCCCAGACACCTCACCTGCCGGATAACACCACACACCTCAGCTGCTACCTGTTCCTAGATGCCCAGACACCTCACCTGCCGGATAACACCACAGCTGCTTCCTGTTCCTAGATGCCCAGACACCTCACCTGCCGGGTAACACCACAGCTGCTACCTGTTCCTAGATGCCTAGACACCTCACCTGCCGGATAACACCACAGCTGCTACCTGTTCCTAGATGCCCAGACACCTCACCTGCCGGGTAACACCACAGCTGCTACCTGTTCCTAGATGCCCAGACACCTCACCTGCCGGATAACACCACAGCTGCTTCCTGTTCCTAGATGCCCAGACACCTCACCTGCCGGATAACACCACAGCTGCTACCTGTTCCTAGATGCCCAGACACCTCACCTGCCGGGTAACACCACAACTGCTACCTGTTCCTAGATGCCCAGACACCTCACCTGCCGGGTAACACCACAACTGCTACCTGTTCCTAGATGCCCAGACACCTCACCTGCCGGGTAACACCACACCCCATAGCTGCTTCCTGTTCCTAGATGCCCAGACACCTCACCTGCCGGGTAACACCACACCCCATAGCTGCTTCCTGTTCCTAGATGCCCAGACACCTCACCTGCCGGATAACACCACAGCTGCTACCTGTTCCTAGATGCCCAGACACCTCACCTGCCGGATAACACCACAGCTGCTACCTGTTCCTAGATGCCCAGACCCCTCACCTGCCGGATAACACCACAGCTGCTACCTGTTCCTAGATGCCCAGACACCTCACCTGCCGGATAACACCACACACCTCAGCTGCTACCTGTTCCTAGATGCCCAGACACCTCGCCTGCCGGATAACACCACAGCTGCTACCTGTTCCTAGATGCCCAGACCCCTCACCTGCCGGATAACACCACAGCTGCTACCTGTTCCCAGATGCCCAGACACCTCACCTGCCGGATAACACCACACACCTCAGCTGCTACCTGTTCCTAGATGCCCAGACACCTCACCTGCCGGATAACACCACACACCACAGCTGCTACCTGTTCCTAGATGCCCAGACACCCCACCTGCCGGGTAACACCACACACCACAGCTGCTACCTGTTCCTAGATGCCCAGACACCTCACCTGCCGGATAACACCACACTCCACAGCTGCTACCTGTTCCTAGATGCCCAGACACCTCACCTGCCGGGTAACACCACACACCACAGCTGCTACCTGTTCCTAGATGCCCAGACACCTCACCTGCCGGGTAACACCACACACCACAGCTACTACCTGTTCCTAGATGCCCAGACACCTCACCTGCCGCATAACACCACAGCTGCTACCTGTTCCTAGATGCCCAGACACCTCACCTGCCGCATAACACCACACTCCACAGCTGCTACCTGTTCCTAGATGCCCAGACACCTCACCTGCCGCATAACACCACACTCCACAGCTGCTACCTGTTCCTAGATGCCCAGACACCTCACCTGCCGGATAACACCACACACCACAGCTGCTACCTGTTCCTAGATGCCCAGACACCTCACCTGCCGGATAACACCACAGCTGCTACCTGTTCCTAGATGCCCAGACACCTCACCTGCCGGGTAACACCAATGATACAGATGTGTCTCTGTATACTGCTGCCGCAGGAAGTAACTTACTGTGGTGCTGCAGCTATGTGTACAAACCGCGGCAGAGCACGACCTCCCGCATCACCCAACGCCCTACTGCAAGCGTATGCTACCCCGCTACCGCCGAAGGCACCGCTCAGTAAAGTCTGGGTAGTGGGAGCTTAGCTACCCTCTAATTTCCCCCGGAGACCCTCAGTCGGCTCCCCTGTGCTGGTAATGGTAGTGGGAGCACCGCTGCCTCCGTCGGCTCCCCTGTGCTGGTAATGGTAGTGGGAGCACTGCTGCCTCCGTCGGCTCCCCTGTGCTGGTAATGGTAGTGGGAGCACCGCTGCCTCCGTCGGCTCCCCTGTGCTGGTAATGGTAGTGGGAGCACCGCTGTCTCCGTCGGCTCCCCTGTGCTGGTAATGGTAGTGGGAGCACCGCTGCCTCCGTCGGCTCCCCTGTGCTGGTAATGGTAGTGGGAGCACCGCTGCCTCCGTCGGCTCCCCTGTGCTGGTAATGGTAGTGGGAGCACCGCTGCCTCCGTCGGCTCCCCTGTGCTGGTAATGGTAGTGGGAGCACCGCTGCCTCCGTCGGCTCCCCTGTGCTGGTAATGGTAGTGGGAGCACCGCTGCCTCCGTCGGCTCCCCTGTGCTGGTAATGGTAGTGGGAGCACCGCTGCCTCCGTCGGCTCCCCTGTGCTGGTAATGGTAGTGGGAGCACCGCTGCCTCCGTCGGCTCCCCTGTGCTGGTAATGGTAGTGGGAGCACCGCTGCCTCCGTCGGCTCCCCTGTGCTGGTAATGGTAGTGGGAGCACCGCTGCCTCCGTCGGCTCCCCTGTGCTGGTAATGGTAGTGGGAGCACCGCTGCCTCCGTCGGCTCCCCTGTGCTGGTAATGGTAGTGGGAGCACCGCTGCCTCCGTCGGCTCCCCTGTGCTGGTAATGGTAGTGGGAGCACCGCTGCCTCCGTCGGCTCCCCTGTGCTGGTAATGGTAGTGGTGCTCCTGTATTTTGTCCTGGTCAGGAAGCGCTCCCGGTACAGCATGCTCTGCCATGCCTTTTAGCCTGCGAGATGTATAAGGACACATCTGTACATTGTGACAAAGCTCGCACCCTCTGTTACAATGTTCTTGCTAGAGTCTCGCCTAATCGGGGATCTGTTCTACATTACACGCAGGACACATTACACACGTGGGACACATTACACACGGGACACATCACACGCGGGACACATTACACACGGGACACATTACACACGTGGGACACATCACACGCGGGACACATGTCCTGGGATATCATGTGTAGTTTCCATTATTTCTGAACTAGAGACATACTAAATAATGGTTAAACTCCAGAGAGGACAGAAAGCTCGCTGTCCAGGGCTACCCTGACTTCTCATTACCTCTGCCATCACTGCGCACCGCCAGCTACCTACCTCTCCACCGGCCAGTGAGGGCCAGCGTCCTATTAATAACAATGTCAATCTCACAGGCGCCATCCTCCACAGCTGTGCGGACCTCTTCCAGCCGTGTCTTCAGTGGGGTCTGACCTGCAGGAAATCCTGTGGCCACTGAAATCAGAGAAACAACTGGTAACCATCGGGCAACGCTTCATCTCAGCCTTACATTTATATTCTATACACCGTAACGTGCCGGATAACAGCGAGCAGGTGTGGGGTACACCACGGGGGGGATCATATTCTATACACCGTAACGTGCCGGATAACAGGGAGCAGGTGTGGGGATACACCTCGGGGGGGATCATATTCTATACACAGGAACGTGCCGGATAACAGCGAGCAGGAGTGGAGTACACCTCGGGGGGGATCATATTCTATACACAGGAACGTGCCGGATAACAGCGAGCAGGTGTGGAGTACACCTCGGGGGGATCATATTCTATACACAGGAACGTGCCGGATAACAGGGAGCAGGTGTGGAGTACACCTCGGGGGGATCATATTCTATACACAGGAACGTGCCGGATAACAGCGAGCAGGTGTGGAGTACACCTCGGGGGGATCATATTCTATACACAGGAACGTGCCGGATAACAGCGAGCAGGTGTGGGGGTACACCTCGGGGGGGCTCATATTCTATACACAGGAACGTGCCGGATAACAGGGAGCAGGTGTGGAGTACACCTCGGGGGGATCATATTCTATACACAGGAACGTGCCGGATAACAGCGAGCAGGTGTGGGGGTACACCTCGGGGGGGCTCATATTCTATACACAGGAACGTGCCGGATAACAGGGAGCCGGTGTGGGGTACACCTCGGGGGGTCATATTCTATACACAGGAACGTGCCGGATAACAGCGAGCAGGTGTGGGGTACACCTCGGGGGGGGATCATATTCTATACACAGGAACGTGCCGGATAACAGCGAGCAGGTGTGGGGTACACCTCGGGGGGGGGGGGGGGGGGGGGGAGATCATATTCTATACACAGGAACGTGCCGGATAACAGCGAGCAGGTGTGGGGTACACCTCGGGGGGGGGGATCATATTCTATACACAGGAACGTGCCGGATAACAGGGAGCCGGTGTGAAGTACACCTCGGGGGGGCTCATATTCTCTACACAGGAACGTGCCGGATAACAGGGAGCAGGAGTGGGGTACACCTCGGGGGGGTCATTATATTCTATACACAGGAACGTGCCGGATAACAGGGAGCCGGTGTGGGGTACACCTCGGGGGGGGGGGGGATCATATTCTATACACAGGAACGTGCCGGATAACAGCGAGCAGGTGTGGGGTACACCTCGGGGGGGATCATATTCTATACACAGGAACGTGCCGGATAACAGCGAGCAGGTGTGGGGTACACCTCGGGGGGGGATCATATTCTATACACAGGAAAGTGCCGGATAACAGGGAGCAGGTGTGGGGTACACCTCGGGGGGGATATCATATTCTATACACAGGAACGTGCCGGATAACAGGGAGCCGGTGTGGGGTACACCTCGGGGGGGCTCATATTCTATACACAGGAACGTGCCGGATAACAGCGAGCAGGTGTGGGGTACACCTTGGGGGGGTCATACTCTATACACAGGAACGTGCCGGATAACAGCGAGCAGGTGTGGGGTACACCTCGGGGGGGGATCATATTCTATACACAGGAAAGTGCCGGATAACAGGGAGCAGGTGTGGGGTACACCTCGGGGGGGATCATATTCTATACACAGGAACGTGCCGGATAACAGGGAGCCGGTGTGGGGTACACCTCGGGGGGGCTCATATTCTATACACAGGAACGTGCCGGATAACAGCGAGCAGGTGTGGGGTACACCTTGGGGGGGTCATACTCTATACACAGGAACGTGCCGGATAACAGCGAGCAGGTGTGGGGTACACCTCGGGGGGGGATCATATTCTATACACAGGAACGTGCCGGATAACAGGGAGCAGGTGTGGGGTACACCTCGGGGGGGATCATATTCTATACACAGGAACGTGCCGGATAACAGGGAGCCGGTGTGGGGTACACCTCGGGGGGGATCATATTCTATACACAGGAACGTGCCGGATAACAGTGAGCAGGTGTGGAGTACACCTCGGGGGGGATCATATTCTATACACAGGAACGTGCCGGATAACAGGGAGCAGGTGTGGGGTACACCTCGGGGGGGATCATATTCTATACACAGGAACGTGCCGGATAACAGCGAGCAGGTGTGGGGTACACCTCGGGGGGGATCATATTCTATACACAGGAACGTGCCGGATAACAGCGAGCAGGTGTGGGGTACATCTCGGGGGGGCTCATATTCTATACACAGGAACGTGCCGGATAACAGGGAGCAGGTGTGGAGTACCCCTCGGGGGGATCATATTCTATACACAGGAATGTGCCGGATAACAGCGAGCAGGTGTGGGGTACACCTCGGGGGGGCTCATATTCTATACACAGGAACGTGCCGGATAACAGGGAGCAGGTGTGGAGTACACCTCGGGGGGATCATATTCTATACACAGGAACGTGCCGGATAACAGCGAGCAGGTGTGGGGGTACACCTCGGGGGGGCTCATATTCTATACACAGGAACGTGCCGGATAACAGGGAGCAGGTGTGGGGTACACCTCGGGGGGGCTCATATTCTATACACAGGAACGTGCCGGATAACAGCGAGCAGGTGTGGGGTACACCTCGGGGGGGGGGGATCATATTCTATACACAGGAACGTGCCGGATAACAGCCAGCAGGTGTGGGGTACACCTCGGGGGGGCTCATATTCTATACACAGGAACGTGCCGGATAACAGCGAGCAGGTGTGGGGTACACCTCGGGGGGGGGATCATATTCTATACACAGGAACGTGCCGGATAACAGCGAGCAGGTGTGGGGAACACCTCAGGGGGGGGGGGGATCATATTCTATACACAGGAACGTGCCGGATAACAGCGAGCAGGTGTGGGGTACACCTCGGGGGGGGGGGGGGATCATATTCTATACACAGGAACGTGCCGGATAACAGCGAGCAGGTGTGGGGTACACCTCGGGGGGGTCATATTCTATACACAGGAACGTGCCGGATAACAGGGAGCAGGTGTGGGGTACACCTCGGGGGGGATCATATTCTATACACAGGAACGTGCCGGATAACAGGGAGCAGGTGTGGAGTACACCTCGGGGGGGCTCATATTCTATACACAGGAACGTGCCGGATAACAGGGAGCAGGTGTGGAGTACACCTCGGGGGGGTCATTATATTCTATACACAGGAACGTGCCGGATAACAGGGAGCAGGTGTGGGGTACACCTCGGGGGGGGTCATTATATTCTATACATAGGAACGTGCCGGATAACAGGGAGCAGGTGTGGGGTACACCTCGGGGGGGGGGGGGGTCATATTCTATACACAGGGACGTGCCGGATAACAGCGAGCAGGTGTGGGGTACACCTCGGGGGGGATCATATTCTATACATAGGAACGTGCCGGATAACAGGGAGCAGGTGTGGGGTACACCTCGGGGGGGGGATCATATTCTATACACAGGAACGTGCCGGATAACAGCGAGCAGGTGTGGGGTACACCTCGGGGGGGGGGATCATTATATTCTATACACAGGAACGTGCCGGATAACAGGGAGCAGGTGTGGGGTACACCTCGGGGGGGATCATATTCTATACACAGGAACGTGCCGGATAACAGGGAGCAGGTGTGGAGTACACCTCGGGGGGGATCATATTCTATACACAGGAACGTGCCGGATAACAGGGAGCAGGTGTGGGGTACACCTCGGGGGGGGGGATCATATTCTATACACAGGAACGTGCCGGATAACAGCGAGCAGGTGTGGAGTACACCTCGGGGGGATCATATTCTATACACAGGAACGTGCCGGATAACAGCGAGCAGGTGTGGGGGTACACCTCGGGGGGGCTCATATTCTATACACAGGAACGTGCCGGATAACAGGGAGCCGGTGTGGGGTACACCTCGGGGGGTCATATTCTATACACAGGAACGTGCCGGATAACAGCGAGCAGGTGTGGGGTACACCTCGGGGGGGGGGATCATATTCTATACACAGGAACGTGCCGGATAACAGCGAGCAGGTGTGGGGTACACCTCGGGGGGGGGGGATCATATTCTATACACAGGAACGTGCCGGATAACAGGGAGCCGGTGTGAAGTACACCTCGGGGGGGCTCATATTCTCTACACAGGAACGTGCCGGATAACAGGGAGCAGGAGTGGGGTACACCTCGGGGGGGTCATTATATTCTATACACAGGAACGTGCCGGATAACAGGGAGCCGGTGTGGGGTACACCTCGGGGGGGGGGGGATCATATTCTATACACAGGAACGTGCCGGATAACAGCGAGCAGGTGTGGGGTACACCTCGGGGGGGATCATATTCTATACACAGGAACGTGCCGGATAACAGCGAGCAGGTGTGGGGTACACCTCGGGGGGGGGATCATATTCTATACACAGGAAAGTGCCGGATAACAGGGAGCAGGTGTGGGGTACACCTCGGGGGGGATATCATATTCTATACACAGGAACGTGCCGGATAACAGGGAGCCGGTGTGGGGTACACCTCGGGGGGGCTCATATTCTATACACAGGAACGTGCCGGATAACAGCGAGCAGGTGTGGGGTACACCTTGGGGGGGTCATACTCTATACACAGGAACGTGCCGGATAACAGCGAGCAGGTGTGGGGTACACCTCGGGGGGGGATCATATTCTATACACAGGAAAGTGCCGGATAACAGGGAGCAGGTGTGGGGTACACCTCGGGGGGGATCATATTCTTTACACAGGAACGTGCCGGATAACAGGGAGCCGGTGTGGGGTACACCTCGGGGGGGCTCATATTCTATACACAGGAACGTGCCGGATAACAGCGAGCAGGTGTGGGGTACACCTTGGGGGGGTCATACTCTATACACAGGAACGTGCCGGATAACAGCGAGCAGGTGTGGGGTACACCTCGGGGGGGGATCATATTCTATACACAGGAACGTGCCGGATAACAGGGAACAGGTGTGGGGTACACCTCGGGGGGGATCATATTCTATACACAGGAACGTGCCGGATAACAGGGAGCCGGTGTGGTGTACACCTCGGGGGGGTCATACTCTATACACAGAAACGTGCCGGATAACAGCGAGCAGGTGTGGGGTACACCTCGGGGGGGGATCATATTCTATACACAGGAACGTGCCGGATAACAGGGAGCCGGTGTGGGGTACACCTCGGGGGGGATCATATTCTATACACAGGAACGTGCCGGATAACAGTGAGCAGGTGTGGAGTACACCTCGGGGGGGATCATATTCTATACACAGGAACGTGCCGGATAACAGGGAGCAGGTGTGGGGTACACCTCGGGGGGGATCATATTCTATACACAGGAACGTGCCGGATAACAGCGAGCAGGTGTGGGGTACACCTCGGGGGGGATCATATTCTATACACAGGAACGTGCCGGATAACAGCGAGCAGGAGTGGAGTACACCTCGGGGGGGATCATATTCTATACACAGGAACGTGCCGGATAACAGCGAGCAGGTGTGGGGTACATCTCGGGGGGGCTCATATTCTATACACAGGAACGTGCCGGATAACAGGGAGCAGGTGTGGAGTACCCCTCGGGGGGATCATATTCTATACACAGGAATGTGCCGGATAACAGCGAGCAGGTGTGGGGTACACCTCGGGGGGGCTCATATTCTATACACAGGAACGTGCCGGATAACAGGGAGCAGGTGTGGAGTACACCTCGGGGGGATCATATTCTATACACAGGAACGTGCCGGATAACAGCGAGCAGGTGTGGGGGTACACCTCGGGGGGGCTCATATTCTATACACAGGAACGTGCCGGATAACAGGGAGCAGGTGTGGGGTACACCTCGGGGGGGCTCATATTCTATACACAGGAACGTGCCGGATAACAGCGAGCAGGTGTGGGGTCCACCTCGGGGGGGGGGGGATCATATTCTATACACAGGAACGTGCCGGATAACAGCCAGCAGGTGTGGGGTACACCTCGGGGGGGCTCATATTCTATACACAGGAACGTGCCGGATAACAGCGAGCAGGTGTGGGGTACACCTCGGGGGGGGGATCATATTCTATACACAGGAACGTGCCGGATAACAGCGAGCAGGTGTGGGGAACACCTCAGGGGGGGGGGGGGATCATATTCTATACACAGGAACGTGCCGGATAACAGCGAGCAGGTGTGGGGTACACCTCGGGGGGGGGGGGGGGGATCATATTCTATACACAGGAACGTGCCGGATAACAGCGAGCAGGTGTGGGGTACACCTCGGGGGGGTCATATTCTATACACAGGAACGTGCCGGATAACAGGGAGCAGGTGTGGGGTACACCTCGGGGGGGATCATATTCTATACACAGGAACGTGCCGGATAACAGGGAGCAGGTGTGGAGTACACCTCGGGGGGGCTCATATTCTATACACAGGAACGTGCCGGATAACAGGGAGCAGGTGTGGAGTACACCTCGGGGGGGGTCATTATATTCTATACACAGGAACGTGCCGGATAACAGGGAGCAGGTGTGGGGTACACCTCGGGGGGGGTCATTATATTCTATACATAGGAACGTGCCGGATAACAGGGAGCAGGTGTGGGGTACACCTCGGGGGGGGGGGTCATATTCTATACACAGGGACGTGCCGGATAACAGCGAGCAGGTGTGGGGCACACCTCGGGGGGGATCATATTCTATACATAGGAACGTGCCGGATAACAGGGAGCAGGTGTGGGGTACACCTCGGGGGGGGGGATCATATTCTATACACAGGAACGTGCCGGATAACAGCGAGCAGGTGTGGGGTACACCTCGGGGGGGGGATCATTATATTCTATACACAGGAACGTGCCGGATAACAGGGAGCAGGTGTGGGGTACACCTCGGGGGGGGGGGGATCATATTCTATACACAGGAACGTGCCGGATAACAGCGAGCAGGTGTGGGGGTACACCTCGGGGGGGCTCATATTCTATACACAGGAACGTGCCGGATAACAGGGAGCCGGTGTGGGGTACACCTCGGGGGGTCATATTCTATACACAGGAACGTGCCGGATAACAGCGAGCAGGTGTGGGGTACACCTCGGGGGGGGGATCATATTCTATACACAGGAACGTGCCGGATAACAGCGAGCAGGTGTGGGGTACACCTCGGGGGGGGGGGGGATCATATTCTATACACAGGAACGTGCCGGATAACAGCGAGCAGGTGTGGGGTACACCTCGGGGGGGGGGGATCATATTCTATACACAGGAACGTGCCGGATAACAGGGAGCCGGTGTGAAGTACACCTCGGGGGGGCTCATATTCTCTACACAGGAACGTGCCGGATAACAGGGAGCAGGAGTGGGGTACACCTCGGGGGGGTCATTATATTCTATACACAGGAACGTGCCGGATAACAGGGAGCCGGTGTGGGGTACACCTCGGGGGGGGGGGATCATATTCTATACACAGGAACGTGCCGGATAACAGCGAGCAGGTGTGGGGTACACCTCGGGGGGGATCATATTCTATACACAGGAACGTGCCGGATAACAGCGAGCAGGTGTGGGGTACACCTCGGGGGGGGATCATATTCTATACACAGGAAAGTGCCGGATAACAGGGAGCAGGTGTGGGGTACACCTCGGGGGGGATATCATATTCTATACACAGGAACGTGCCGGATAACAGGGAGCCGGTGTGGGGTACACCTCGGGGGGGCTCATATTCTATACACAGGAACGTGCCGGATAACAGCGAGCAGGTGTGGGGTACACCTTGGGGGGGTCATACTCTATACACAGGAACGTGCCGGATAACAGCGAGCAGGTGTGGGGTACACCTCGGGGGGGGATCATATTCTATACACAGGAAAGTGCCGGATAACAGGGAGCAGGTGTGGGGTACACCTCGGGGGGGATCATATTCTATACACAGGAACGTGCCGGATAACAGGGAGCCGGTGTGGGGTACACCTCGGGGGGGCTCATATTCTATACACAGGAACGTGCCGGATAACAGCGAGCAGGTGTGGGGTACACCTTGGGGGGGTCATACTCTATACACAGGAACGTGCCGGATAACAGCGAGCAGGTGTGGGGTACACCTCGGGGGGGGATCATATTCTATACACAGGAACGTGCCGGATAACAGGGAGCAGGTGTGGGGTACACCTCGGGGGGGATCATATTCTATACACAGGAACGTGCCGGATAACAGGGAGCCGGTGTGGTGTACACCTCGGGGGGGGGTCATACTCTATACACAGAAACGTGCCGGATAACAGCGAGCAGGTGTGGGGTACACCTCGGGGGGGGATCATATTCTATACACAGGAACGTGCCGGATAACAGGGAGCCGGTGTGGGGTACACCTCGGGGGGGATCATATTCTATACACAGGAACGTGCCGGATAACAGTGAGCAGGTGTGGAGTACACCTCGGGGGGGATCATATTCTATACACAGGAACGTGCCGGATAACAGGGAGCAGGTGTGGGGTACACCTCGGGGGGGATCATATTCTATACACAGGAACGTGCCGGATAACAGCGAGCAGGTGTGGGGTACACCTCGGGGGGGATCATATTCTATACACAGGAACGTGCCGGATAACAGCGAGCAGGTGTGGGGTACATCTCGGGGGGGCTCATATTCTATACACAGGAACGTGCCGGATAACAGGGAGCAGGTGTGGAGTACCCCTCGGGGGGATCATATTCTATACACAGGAATGTGCCGGATAACAGCGAGCAGGTGTGGGGTACACCTCGGGGGGGCTCATATTCTATACACAGGAACGTGCCGGATAACAGGGAGCAGGTGTGGAGTACACCTCGGGGGGATCATATTCTATACACAGGAACGTGCCGGATAACAGCGAGCAGGTGTGGGGGTACACCTCGGGGGGGCTCATATTCTATACACAGGAACGTGCCGGATAACAGGGAGCAGGTGTGGGGTACACCTCGGGGGGGCTCATATTCTATACACAGGAACGTGCCGGATAACAGCGAGCAGGTGTGGGGTACACCTCGGGGGGGGGGATCATATTCTATACACAGGAACGTGCCGGATAACAGCCAGCAGGTGTGGGGTACACCTCGGGGGGGCTCATATTCTATACACAGGAACGTGCCGGATAACAGCGAGCAGGTGTGGGGTACACCTCGGGGGGGGGATCATATTCTATACACAGGAACGTGCCGGATAACAGCGAGCAGGTGTGGGGAACACCTCAGGGGGGGGGGGGGGATCATATTCTATACACAGGAACGTGCCGGATAACAGCGAGCAGGTGTGGGGTACACCTCGGGGGGGGGGGGGGGGGGATCATATTCTATACACAGGAACGTGCCGGATAACAGCGAGCAGGTGTGGGGTACACCTCGGGGGGGTCATATTCTATACACAGGAACGTGCCGGATAACAGGGAGCAGGTGTGGGGTACACCTCGGGGGGGATCATATTCTATACACAGGAACGTGCCGGATAACAGGGAGCAGGTGTGGAGTACACCTCGGGGGGGCTCATATTCTATACACAGGAACGTGCCGGATAACAGGGAGCAGGTGTGGAGTACACCTCGGGGGGGTCATTATATTCTATACACAGGAACGTGCCGGATAACAGGGAGCAGGTGTGGGGTACACCTCGGGGGGGGGTCATTATATTCTATACATAGGAACGTGCCGGATAACAGGGAGCAGGTGTGGGGTACACCTCGGGGGGGGGGGTCATATTCTATACACAGGGACGTGCCGGATAACAGCGAGCAGGTGTGGGGTACACCTCGGGGGGGATCATATTCTATACATAGGAACGTGCCGGATAACAGGGAGCAGGTGTGGGGTACACCTCGGGGGGGGGATCATATTCTATACACAGGAACGTGCCGGATAACAGCGAGCAGGTGTGGGGTACACCTCGGGGGGGGGGGATCATTATATTCTATACACAGGAACGTGCCGGATAACAGGGAGCAGGTGTGGGGTACACCTCGGGGGGGATCATATTCTATACACAGGAACGTGCCGGATAACAGGGAGCAGGTGTGGAGTACACCTCGGGGGGGATCATATTCTATACACAGGAACGTGCCGGATAACAGGGAGCAGGTGTGGGGTACACCTCGGGGGGGGGGATCATATTCTATACACAGGAACGTGCCGGATAACAGCGAGCAGGTGTGGAGTACACCTCGGGGGGATCATATTCTATACACAGGAACGTGCCGGATAACAGCGAGCAGGTGTGGGGGTACACCTCGGGGGGGCTCATATTCTATACACAGGAACGTGCCGGATAACAGGGAGCCGGTGTGGGGTACACCTCGGGGGGTCATATTCTATACACAGGAACGTGCCGGATAACAGCGAGCAGGTGTGGGGTACACCTCGGGGGGGGGGATCATATTCTATACACAGGAACGTGCCGGATAACAGCGAGCAGGTGTGGGGTACACCTCGGGGGGGGGGGGGGGGGGATCATATTCTATACACAGGAACGTGCCGGATAACAGCGAGCAGGTGTGGGGTACACCTCGGGGGGGGGGATCATATTCTATACACAGGAACGTGCCGGATAACAGGGAGCCGGTGTGAAGTACACCTCGGGGGGGCTCATATTCTCTACACAGGAACGTGCCGGATAACAGGGAGCAGGAGTGGGGTACACCTCGGGGGGGGTCATTATATTCTATACACAGGAACGTGCCGGATAACAGGGAGCCGGTGTGGGGTACACCTCGGGGGGGGGGGGATCATATTCTATACACAGGAACGTGCCGGATAACAGCGAGCAGGTGTGGGGTACACCTCGGGGGGGGATCATATTCTATACACAGGAACGTGCCGGATAACAGCGAGCAGGTGTGGGGTACACCTCGGGGGGGGTCATATTCTATACACAGGAAAGTGCCGGATAACAGGGAGCAGGTGTGGGGTACACCTCGGGGGGGATATCATATTCTATACACAGGAACGTGTCGGATAACAGGGAGCCGGTGTGGGGTACACCTCGGGGGGGCTCATATTCTATACACAGGAACGTGCCGGATAACAGCGAGCAGGTGTGGGGTACACCTTGGGGGGGTCATACTCTATACACAGGAACGTGCCGGATAACAGCGAGCAGGTGTGGGGTACACCTCGGGGGGGGATCATATTCTATACACAGGAAAGTGCCGGATAACAGGGAGCAGGTGTGGGGTACACCTCGGGGGGGATCATATTCTTTACACAGGAACGTGCCGGATAACAGGGAGCCGGTGTGGGGTACACCTCGGGGGGGCTCATATTCTATACACAGGAACGTGCCGGATAACAGCGAGCAGGTGTGGGGTACACCTTGGGGGGGTCATACTCTATACACAGGAACGTGCCGGATAACAGCGAGCAGGTGTGGGGTACACCTCGGGGGGGGATCATATTCTATACACAGGAACGTGCCGGATAACAGGGAACAGGTGTGGGGTACACCTCGGGGGGGATCATATTCTATACACAGGAACGTGCCGGATAACAGGGAGCCGGTGTGGTGTACACCTCGGGGGGGTCATACTCTATACACAGAAACGTGCCGGATAACAGCGAGCAGGTGTGGGGTACACCTCGGGGGGGGATCATATTCTATACACAGGAACGTGCCGGATAACAGGGAGCCGGTGTGGGGTACACCTCGGGGGGGATCATATTCTATACACAGGAACGTGCCGGATAACAGTGAGCAGGTGTGGAGTACACCTCGGGGGGGATCATATTCTATACACAGGAACGTGCCGGATAACAGGGAGCAGGTGTGGGGTACACCTCGGGGGGGATCATATTCTATACACAGGAACGTGCCGGATAACAGCGAGCAGGTGTGGGGTACACCTCGGGGGGGATCATATTCTATACACAGGAACGTGCCGGATAACAGCGAGCAGGAGTGGAGTACACCTCGGGGGGGATCATATTCTATACACAGGAACGTGCCGGATAACAGCGAGCAGGTGTGGGGTACATCTCGGGGGGGCTCATATTCTATACACAGGAACGTGCCGGATAACAGGGAGCAGGTGTGGAGTACCCCTCGGGGGGATCATATTCTATACACAGGAATGTGCCGGATAACAGCGAGCAGGTGTGGGGTACACCTCGGGGGGGCTCATATTCTATACACAGGAACGTGCCGGATAACAGGGAGCAGGTGTGGAGTACACCTCGGGGGGATCATATTCTATACACAGGAACGTGCCGGATAACAGCGAGCAGGTGTGGGGGTACACCTCGGGGGGGCTCATATTCTATACACAGGAACGTGCCGGATAACAGGGAGCAGGTGTGGGGTACACCTCGGGGGGGCTCATATTCTATACACAGGAACGTGCCGGATAACAGCGAGCAGGTGTGGGGTACACCTCGGGGGGGGGATCATATTCTATACACAGGAACGTGCCGGATAACAGCCAGCAGGTGTGGGGTACACCTCGGGGGGGCTCATATTCTATACACAGGAACGTGCCGGATAACAGCGAGCAGGTGTGGGGTACACCTCGGGGGGGGGATCATATTCTATACACAGGAACGTGCCGGATAACAGCGAGCAGGTGTGGGGAACACCTCAGGGGGGGGGGGGGATCATATTCTATACACAGGAACGTGCCGGATAACAGCGAGCAGGTGTGGGGTACACCTCGGGGGGGGGGGGGGGGATCATATTCTATACACAGGAACGTGCCGGATAACAGCGAGCAGGTGTGGGGTACACCTCGGGGGGGTCATATTCTATACACAGGAACGTGCCGGATAACAGGGAGCAGGTGTGGGGTACACCTCGGGGGGGATCATATTCTATACACAGGAACGTGCCGGATAACAGGGAGCAGGTGTGGAGTACACCTCGGGGGGGCTCATATTCTATACACAGGAACGTGCCGGATAACAGGGAGCAGGTGTGGAGTACACCTCGGGGGGGTCATTATATTCTATACATAGGAACGTGCCGGATAACAGGGAGCAGGTGTGGGGTACACCTCGGGGGGGGGGGTCATATTCTATACACAGGGACGTGCCGGATAACAGCGAGCAGGTGTGGGGTACACCTCGGGGGGGATCATATTCTATACATAGGAACGTGCCGGATAACAGGGAGCAGGTGTGGGGTACACCTCGGGGGGGGGATCATATTCTATACACAGGAACGTGCCGGATAACAGCGAGCAGGTGTGGGGTACACCTCGGGGGGGGGATCATTATATTCTATACACAGGAACGTGCCGGATAACAGGGAGCAGGTGTGGGGTACACCTCGGGGGGGATCATATTCTATACACAGGAAGGTGCCGGATAACAGGGAGCAGGTGTGGAGTACACCTCGGGGGGGATCATATTCTATACACAGGAACGTGCCGGATAACAGGGAGCAGGTGTGGGGTACACCTCGGGGGGGGGGGATCATATTCTATACACAGGAACGTGCCGGATAACAGCGAGCAGGTGTGGAGTACACCTCGGGGGGATCATATTCTATACACAGGAACGTGCCGGATAACAGCGAGCAGGTGTGGGGTACACCTCGGGGGGGGATCATATTCTATACACAGGAACGTGCCGGATAACAGGGAGCAGGTGCGGGGGACCCCTCGGGGGGGCTCATATTCTATACACAGGAACGTGCCGGATAACAGTGAGCAGGTGTGGGGTACACCTCGGGGGGGCTCATATTCTATACACAGGAACGTGCCGGATAACAGCGAGCAGGTGTGGGGTACACCTTGGGGGGGCTCATATTCTATACACAGGAACGTGCCGGATAACAGCGAGCAGGTGTGGGGTACACCTCGGGGGGGATCATTATATTCTATACACAGGAACGTGCCGGATAACAGGGAGCAGGTGTGGAGTACACCTCGGGGGGGATCATTATATTCTATACACAGGAACGTGCCGGATAACAGGGAGCAGGTGTGGGGTACACCTCGGGGGGGATCATATTCTATACACAGGAACGTGCCGGATAACAGCGAGCAGGTGTGGGGTACACCTCGGGGGGATCATATTCTATACACAGGAACGTGCCGGATAACAGCGAGCAGGTGTGGGGTACACCTCGGGGGGGGGGGGGGGGGGGGGGGGGGATCATATTCTATACACAGGAACGTGCCGGATAACAGGGAGCCGGTGTGAAGTACACCTCGGGGGGGCTCATATTCTCTACACAGGAACGTGCCGGATAACAGGGAGCAGGAGTGGGGTACACCTCGGGGGGGGTCATTATATTCTATACACAGGAACGTGCCGGATAACAGGGAGCCGGTGTGGGGTACACCTCGGGGGGGGGGATCATATTCTATACACAGGAACGTGCCGGATAACAGCGAGCAGGTGTGGGGTACACCTCGGGGGGGATCATATTCTATACACAGGAACGTGCCGGATAACAGCGAGCAGGTGTGGGGTACACCTCGGGGGGGATCATATTCTATACACAGGAAAGTGCCGGGGAGCAGGTGTGGGGTACACCTCGGGGGGGATATCATATTCTATACACAGGAAAGTGACGGATAACAGGGAGCAGGTGTGGGGTACACCTCGGGGGGGATATCATATTCTATACACAGGAACGTGCCGGATAACAGGGAGCCGGTGTGGGGTACACCTCGGGGGGGCTCATATTCTATACCCAGGAACGTGCCGGATAACAGCGAGCAGGTGTGGGGTACACCTTGGGGGGGGTCATACTCTATACACAGGAACGTGCCGGATAACAGCGAGCAGGTGTGGGGTACACCTCGGGGGGGGATCATATTCTATACACAGGAACGTGCCGGATAACAGGGAGCAGGTGTGGGGTACACCTCGGGGGGGATCATATTCTATACACAGGAACGTGCCGGATAACAGGGAGCCGGTGTGGTGTACACCTCGGGGGGGTCATACTCTATACACAGGAACGTGCCGGATAACAGCGAGCAGGTGTGGGGTACACCTCGGGGGGGGGGATCATATTCTATACACAGGAACGTGCCGGATAACAGGGAGCCGGTGTGGGGTACACCTCGGGGGGGATCATATTCTATACACAGGAACGTGCCGGATAACAGGGAGCAGGTGTGGGGTACACCTCGGGGGGGATCATATTCTATACACAGGAACGTGCCGGATAACAGCGAGCAGGTGTGGGGTACACCTCGGGGGGGATCATATTCTATACACAGGAACGTGCCGGATAACAGCGAGCAGGAGTGGAGTACACCTCGGGGGGGATCATATTCTATACACAGGAACGTGCCGGATAACAGGGAGCAGGTGTGGGGTACACCTCGGGGGGGATCATATTCTATACACAGGAACGTGCCGGATAACAGGGAGCAGGTGTGGGGTACACCTCGGGGGGGCTCATATTCTATACACAGGAACGTGCCGGATAACAGCGAGCAGGTGTGGGGTACACCTCGGGGGGGGGGATCATATTCTATACACAGGAACGTGCCGGATAACAGCGAGCAGGTGTGGGGTACACCTCGGGGGGGCTCATATTCTATACACAGGAACGTGCCGGATAACAGCGAGCAGGTGTGGGGTACACCTCGGGGGGGCTCATATTCTATACACAGGAACGTGCCGGATAACAGGGAGCAGGTGTGGAGTACACCTCGGGGGGATCATATTCTATACACAGGAACGTGCCGGATAACAGCGAGCAGGTGTTGGGTTCACCTCGGGGGGCTCATATTCTATACACAGGAACGTGCCGGATAACAGGGAGCAGGTGTGGAGTACACCTCGGGGGGATCATATTCTATACACAGGAACGTGCCGGATAACAGCGAGCAGGTGTGGGGGTACACCTCGGGGGGGCTCATATTCTATACACAGGAACGTGCCGGATAACAGGGAGCAGGTGTGGGGTACACCTCGGGGGGGCTCATATTCTATACACAGGAACGTGCCGGATAACAGCGAGCAGGTGTGGGGTACACCTCGGGGGGGGGGGGGGATCATATTCTATACACAGGAACGTGCCGGATAACAGCCAGCAGGTGTGGGGTACACCTCGGGGGGGCTCATATTCTATACACAGGAACGTGCCGGATAACAGCGAGCAGGTGTGGGGTACACCTCGGGGGGGTCATTATATTCTATACACAGGAACGTGCCGGATAACAGGGAGCAGGTGTGGGGTACACCTCGGGGGGGGGATCATATTCTATACACAGGAACGTGCCGGATAACAGCGAGCAGGTGTGGGGTACACCTCAGGGGGGGGGGGGGGGGATCATATTCTATACACAGGAACGTGCCGGATAACAGCGAGCAGGTGTGGGGTACACCTCGGGGGGGGGGGATCATATTCTATACACAGGAACGTGCCGGATAACAGGGAGCAGGTGTGGGGTACACCTCGGGGGGGATCATATTCTATACACAGGAACGTGCCGGATAACAGGGAGCAGGTGTGGAGTACACCTCGGGGGGGCTCATATTCTATACACAGGAACGTGCCGGATAACAGGGAGCAGGTGTGGAGTACACCTCGGGGGGGTCATTATATTCTATACACAGGAACGTGACGGATAACAGGGAGCAGGTGTGGGGTACACCTCGGGGGGGGGTCATTATATTCTATACATAGGAACGTGCCGGATAACAGGGAGCAGGTGTGGGGTACACCTCGGGGGGGGGATCATATTCTATACACAGGGACGTGCCGGATAACAGCGAGCAGGTGTGGGGTACACCTCGGGGGGGATCATATTCTATACATAGGAACGTGCCGGATAACAGGGAGCAGGTGTGGGGTACACCTCGGGGGGGGGATCATTATATTCTATACACAGGAACGTGCCGGATAACAGGGAGCAGGTGTGGGGTACACCTCGGGGGGGATCATATTCTATACACAGGAACGTGCCGGATAACAGGGAGCAGGTGTGGGGTACACCTCGGGGGGGGGGGATCATATTCTATACACAGGAACATGCCGGATAACAGCGAGCAGGTGTGGAGTACACCTCGGGGGGATCATATTCTATACACAGGAACGTGCCGGATAACAGCGAGCAGGTGTGGGGTACACCTCGGGGGGGATCATATTCTATACACAGGAACGTGCCGGATAACAGGGAGCAGGTGTGGGGTACACCTCGGGGGGGCTCATATTCTATACACAGGAACGTGCCGGATAACAGTGAGCAGGTGTGGGGTACACCTCGGGGGGGCTCATATTCTATACACAGGAACGTGCCGGATAACAGCGAGCAGGTGTGGGGTACACCTTGGGGGGGCTCATATTCTATACACAGGAACGTGCCGGATAACAGCGAGCAGGTGTGGGGTACACCTCGGGGGGGATCATTATATTCTATACACAGGAACGTGCCGGATAACAGGGAGCAGGTGTGGAGTACACCTCGGGGGGGATCATATTCTATACACAGGAACGTGCCGGATAACAGCGAGCAGGTGTGGGGTACACCTCGGGGGGATCATATTCTATACACAGGAACGTGCCAGATAACAGCGAGCAGGTGTGGGGTACACCTTGGGAAGGGGGGGGGGGATCATATGCTATACACAGGAACGTGCCGGATAACAGCGAGCAGGTGTGGGGTACACCTCGGGGGGGCTCATATTCTATACATAGGAACGTGCCGGATAACAGTGAGCAGGTGTGGGGTACACCTCGGGGGGGCTCCAACTCTATACACAGGAACGTGCCGGATAACAGCGAGCAGGTGTGGGGTACACCTCGGGGGGGATCATATTCTAAACACAGGAACGTGCCGGATAACAGTGAGCAGGTGTGGGGTACACCTCGGGGGGAATCATTATATTCTCCATACATCTGCCAGGACCTGCTGGCCCGCTCTGCTTCCTTGGTGCTTTGTTACCTCTATTACCTGTGCAGAGTTCCCGCACATAATTACGCATATAAACAGCGCTGTCCTATCTCCAGCATACTGGGCTATCCTGCATTCCTGGCCTGTAAGCGTCTGTTTGATTATCCTCTGGTCTATATATCACCACAGGTGTGAGCTCCCAGGTCTCTGTACAACGTCACCTGTATAACAAGACCTGGGGTCTCTACACACTGTGCCCCTGCCCCAGGGCTTCTGATGTTCCCGCATGTTCCCAGTGATTTCCTTCTCGGCAGGACTCTGCTCATCCACACACGCGGAAGGAGAAGGCTCCAGCAGCACTCAGTGGAATGTTACACTCCTGTAGGCGGCAATTGCAGGCGGTTCCATATACACTGTTGGATCATTGATCTCAGCAAATGTCTGGTACACACTCTCCTCCTAAATAGTCAATTAGTGAGTGACCCAAACACAGAGGGAAAAGTAAAAATAGTGTTACACCATTTAATAGGAAGAGAGAAGCACCGACGTCTACAGCCAGTAATAGCCGACACGCATGAGGACAGGAGCCTGTAGTGGCGGATTATGTGGTAAGTACCAGCAGGACATGAGAGCTGATCAGCATACAGACACGAAGCGGCAGTCCCAGGTTCCACCACAAGCCACGGTTACCGTCTGTGCTGGATCGTCACTGTACGGCATTGGTATACGGCACCACGGGTTCTGACTCCAGGAAATCCCTGGCTGATCTCTGCTCATCTGCAACCCACGGGCTTAACCCCTAACATACAGACTCCACTCACCCTCACAGTAACTGCTCCACACTCACTCAGCACAGCCTCCGCAGAGCCCAGGATAATATTCCAGCCATTCCTTCCCAGGGGACAAAGCAACTCTATAGTCATCAGGCCAGGGTTGTCAGGATAGCCACATTTACTCTGGAAGCTGCATTACCAGTAAACGTCAGAGTGAGCTCGCTCTAATATTGTGCTATCTGTAATAGTCAGTGTATGCTGCAATAAGCTCTACTTGGTCACAGATGTGTGCTTGAACTTAGGAGGATATAAGAATGGTCAGACCATAACAGGCACCCTGGGAGTACAAAGAAACCATGAGACAAAAACAGCAACAAATACACAATATGCACCTATCAGATGCCCCGTCCAACCGCACCTACCTAATGCCCCATCCAACCGCACTTACCTAATGCCCCGTCCAACCGCACCTACCCGATGCCCCGTCCAACCGCACCTACCTAATACCCCATCCAACCGCACCTACCTAATACCCCGTCCAACCGCACATACCCAATGCCCCGTCCAACCGCACATACCTAATGCCCCATCAAACCGCACTTACCTAATGCCCCGTCCGACCGCACCTACCCGATGCCCCGTCCAACCGCACCTACCCGATGCCCCGTCCAACCGCACCTACCCGATGCCCCGTCCAACCGCACCTACCCAATGCCCCGTCCAACCGCACGGCACCTCCCCAATGCCCCGTCCAACCGCACCTACCTAATGCCCCGTCCAACCACACCTACTTTACCTAATGCCCCGTCCAACAGCACCTACTTTACCTAATGCCCCGTCCAACCGCACCTACCCGATGCCCCGTCCAACCGCACCTACCCGATGCCCCGTCCGACCGCACCTACCCGATGCCCCGTCCGACCGCACCTACCCGATGCCCCGTCCGACCGCACCTACCCGATGCCCCGTCCGACCGCACCTACCCAATGCCCCGTCCAACCGCACGGCACCTCCCCAATGCCCCGTCCAACCGCACCTACCTAATGCCCCGTCCAACCGCACCTACTTTACCTAATGCCCCATCCAACAGCACCTACTTTACCTAATGCCCCGTCCAACCGCACCTACCCAATGCCCCGTCCAACCGCACCTACCCGATGCCCCGTCCAACCGCACCTACCCGATGACCTGTCCAACCGCACCTACCCGATGCCCCGTCCAACCGCACCTACCCGATGACCTGTCCAACCGCACCTACCCAATGCCCCGTCCAACCGCACCTACCCAATGCCCCCTCCAACCGCACCTACCCAATGCCCCGTCCAACCGCACATACTGTACCTGATGCCCCGCCCGAGTGCACCTACTAGATGCCCCGTCTGACCGCACATACCTGATGCCCCATCTGTTTGCACCTACCTGATGCAACGGGTATCTTACATCCAGCATCCTTCAGGGCTTTGACGGCATCCTGCACCCGAGCTGAATACACGCACACAGCGCCAGTGCTGAGACCTGCAGGGAACACAGGACAGTCATTACACACGTTCCCAGAGACCGCCACCCCTCACTCTCCTCTATCACCCGGGTCACAGGGGAGGAGCTACCTGTAACCAGACTACTAAAGCCCCAGCCAATCAGCTCCTCACTGATATGCCACAGGCTGTGTTTGAAAAAATAAGAATTTACTCACCGGTAATTCTATTTCTCGTAGTCCGTAGTGGATGCTGGGAACTCCGTAAGGACCATGGGGAATAGCGGGCTCCGAAGGAGGCTGGGCACTCTAGAAAGATCTTAGACTACCTGGTGTGCACTGGCTCCTCCCACTATGACCCTCCTCCAAGCCTCAGTTAGGATACTGTGCCCGGACGAGCGTACACAATAAGGAAGGATTTTGAATCCCGGGTAAGACTCATACCAGCCACACCAATCACACCGTATAACTCGTGATATGAAACCCAGTTAACAGTATGAAACAACCGAGCCTCTCAACAGATGGCTCAACAATAACCCGATTTAGTTAACAATAACTACGTACAAGTATTGCAGATACACCGCACTTGGGACGGGCGCCCAGCATCCACTACGGACTACGAGAAATAGAATTACCGGTGAGTAAATTCTTATTTTCTCTGACGTCCTAGTGGATACTGTGAACTCCGTAAGGACCATGGGGATTATACCAAAGCTCCCAAACGGGCGGGAGAGTGCGGATGACTCTGCAACACCGAATGAGAGAACTCCAGGTCCTCCTCAGCCAGGGTATCAAATTTATAGAATTTTGCAAACGTGTTTGCCCCTGACCAAGCAGCAGCTCGGCAAAGTTGTAAAGCCGAGACCCCTCGGGCAGCCACCCAAGATGAGCCCACCTTCCTTGTGGAATGGGCATTGACAGATTTTGGCTGTGGCAGGCCTGCCACAGAATGTGCAAGCTGAATTGTACTACAAATCCAACGAGCAATAGTCTCCTTAGAAGCAGGAGCACCCAGCTTGTTGGGTGCATACAGGATAAATAGCGAGTCAGATTTTCTGACTCCAGCCGTCCTGGAAACATATATTTTCAGGGCCCTGACAACGTCTAGCAACTTGGAGTCCTCCAAGTCCCTAGTAGCCGCAGGCACCACAATAGGCTGGTTCAGGTGAAACGCTGACACCACCTTAGGGAGAAACTGGGGACGAGTCCTCAATTCTGCCCTATCCATATGGAAAATCAGATAAGGGCTTTTACAGGACAAAGCCGCCAATTTTGATACTCGCCTGGCCGAAGCCAAGGCCAATAACATGACCACCTTCCACGTGAGATATTTCAGATCCACGGTTTTTAGTGGTACAAACCAATGTGATTTTAAGAAACTCAACACCACGTTGAGATCCCAAGGTGCCACAGGGGGCACAAACGGGGGCTGAATATGCAGCACTCCTTTTACAAATGTCTGAACTTCAGGTACTGAAGCTAGTTCTTTTTGAAAGAAAATCGACAGAGCCGAGATCTGTACTTTAATGGAGCCCAGTTTTAGGCCCATATTTACTCCTGCTTGCAGGAAATGCAGAAATCGACCTAGTTGAAATTCCTCTGTTGGGGCCTTTTCGGCCTCACACCATGCAACATACTTCCGCCATATGCGGTGATAATGATTTGCTGTAACCTCTTTCCTAGCTTTAATAAGCGTAGGAATGACTTCCTCCGGAATTCCCTTTTCCTTCAGGATCCGGCGTTCAACCGCCATGCCGTCAAACGCAGCCGCGGTAAGTTTTGGAACAGACAGGGCCCCTGCTGCCGCAGGTCCTGTCTGAGCGGCAGAGGCCATGGGTCCTCTGATATAATTTTTTGAAGTTCTGGGTACCAAGCTCTTCTTGGCCAATCCGGAACCACGAGTATCGTTCTTACTCCTCGCCTTCTTATTATTATTCTCAATACCTTTGGTATGAGGGGCAGAGGAGGGAACACATAAAACGACTGGTACACCCACGGTGTTACCAGAGCGTCCACAACTATCGCCTGAGGGTCCTTTGACCTGGCGCAATATCTTTTATAGCTTTTTGTTGAGGCGGGACGCCATCATGTCCACCTGTGGCCTTTCCCAAAGGTGTACAATCCTTTGGAAGACTTCTGGATGAAGTCCCCACTCTCCCGGGTGGAGGTCGTGTCTGCTGAGAAGATCAGCTTCCCAGTTGTCCACTCCCGGAATGAACACTGTTGACAGTGCTAACACATGATTTTCCGTCCATCGGAGAATCCTTGTGGCTTTTGCCATCGCCATCCTGCTTCTTGTGTCGCCCTGTCGGTTTACATGGGCGACCGCCGTGATGTTGTCTGATTGGATCAGTACCGGCTGGTTTTGAAGCAGAGGCCTTGCCTATGTAGAGAAGTCACCTGACTTGACCAAAGTCCTTGGAATTTTCTTCCCTGTGTGACTGCCCCCAGCCTCAAAGGCTGGCCTCCATGGTCACTAGGACCTAGTCCAGTATGTCGAACCTGCGGCCCTCCTTAAGATGGGCACTCTGCAGCCACCATTTTAGAGATACCCTGGTCCTTGGAGACAGGGTTATCAGCCGATGCATTTGAAGATGCGATCCGGACCACTTGTCCAACAGGTCCCACTGAAAAGTTCTTGCATGGAACCTGCCGAATGGGATTGCTTCGTAGGAAGCTACCCTTTTTCCCAGGATTCGCGTGCAATGATGCACCGATACCTGTTTTGGCTTCAGGAGGTCTCTGACTAGAGATGACAGCTCCTTGGCTTTCTCCTCCCGGAGAAACACTTATTTCTGGTCTGTGTCCAGAACCATCCCCAGGAACAGTAGACGTGTCATAGGAACCAGCTGTGACTTTGGACTGTTTAGAATCCAACTCTGCTGTTGTAGCGCTTTCCAAAATAGTGCTACCCCGACTAGCAACTGCTCCTTGGACCTCGCCCTTATAAGGAGATTGTCCAAGTACGGAATAATTAAAACTCCCTTTTTTCGAAGGAGTATCATCATTTCGGCCATTACGCCGGTAAACACCCTCGGTGCCTTGTACAGTCCTGTCTGGACTTGGTAATGGTAATCCTGTACCACAAATCTGAGGTACTTCTGGCGAGGATGGTAAATGGGGACATGCAGGTAAGCATCCTTGATGTCCTGGGATACCATGTAATCCCCCTCGTCCAGGCTTGCAATAACCGCCCCGAGCGATTCCATCTTGAACTTGAATTTTTTTATGTATGTGTTCAAGGATTTTAATATAAATGGGTCACACCGAACCATGCGGTTTCGGTACCCCAACCCGTGTAGAATAGTAACCCCGTCCTTGTTGAAGTAGGGGCACTTGAGTATTACCTGTTGGGAATACTGCTTATTAATTGCCTTTAGTACAGCCTCCCTGCCTGAGGGAGTTGTCGGCAAGCCATAATCTAGGAAACGGCTGGGGGGAGATATCTCGAATTCCAGCTTGTACCCCTGAAATACTACTTGAATGAAACAGGGATCCACCTGTGAGCGAGCCCACTTATCGCTGAAATTTTTTTAGACGGCCCCCCACCGTACCTGGCTACACCTGTGGAGCCCCCGCGTCATGCTGTGGGCTCAGAGGAAGCGAGAGAAGAATTTTTAATCTGGGAGCAGGCTGACTGGTGCAGCTTTTTCCCTCTTCCCTTGTCTCTGTACAGAAAGGAAGCGCCTTTGACCCGCTTGCTTTTCTGAAGCCGAAAGGACTGTACCTGATAATACAGTGCTTTCTTAGTCTGTGAGGAAACCTGAGGTAAAAATATTTCTTCCCAGCTGTGGCTGTGGATACGAGGTCCCAGAGACCATCCCCAAATAATTCCTCACCCTTATAAGGCAGAATCTTTTTAAAGTCAGCATCACCTGTCCCGTGACAGGTCTCTAATACCCTCCTGACAGAATGGTCATTACATTCATTTTGGATGCCAGCCGGCAAAATATCCCTCTGTGCATCCCCCATATATAAGACGACGTCTTTAATATGTTCTCATGTTTGACAGGGTCACCGACCACGCTGCAGCAGCACGATCTGCAGGTTTCAGTCTAGTACCTGAGTGTGTAAATACAGACTTCAGGATATCCTCCTGTCTTTTATCAACAGGTACCTTCAAAGTGGCCGTTCCTAAAACGGCAGTGCCACCTTTTTTGACAACCGTGTGAGCGCCTTATCCACCCTAGGGGATATCTCCCAGCGTAACTTATCCTCTGGCGGGAAAGGGTACGCCATCAGTAACTTTTTAGAAATTACCAGTTTCTAAACGGGGGAACCCACGCTTTTCACACACTTCATTTATTCATCTGATGGGGGAACAAAACACTGCCTGTTTTTTCTCCCCAAACCTAAAAACCCATTTTTAGAGGTGCTTGGGTTAATGTCAGAAATGTGTAACACATTTTTTATTGCCGGGATCACGTCACGGATGTTCCTAGTGGATTGTGTATATGTCTCAACCTTGTCGACACTGGAGTCAGACTCCGTGTCGACATCTGTGTCTGCCATCTGAGAGAGCGGGCGTTTTTGAGCCCCTGATGGCCTTTGAGACGCCTGGGCAGGCGTGGGCTGAGAAGCCGGCTGTCCCACAGCTGTTACGTCATCCAGCCTTTTATGTAAGGAGTTCACACTGTCGGTTAATACCTTTTACCTATCCATCCACTCTGGTGTCGGCCCCACAGGGGGCTACATCACATATATCGGCCTCTGCTCCATCACCATATAAGCCTCCTCATTCAACATGTCGACACAGCCGTACCGACACACCGCAGACACACAGGGAATGCTCTAAACGAGGACAGGACCCACAAAAGCCCTTTGGGGAGACAGAGTGAGAGTATGCCAGCACACACCAGAGCGCTATATAATGCAGGGACTAACTGAGATATGTCCCCTATAGCTGCTTTTTTTATATATGTATACTGCGCCTAAATTAAATGCCCCCCCCTCTCTTTTTTAACCCTTTTCTGTGTTGTAAACTGCAGGGGAGAGCTAGGGAGCTTCCCTCCATCGGAGCTGTGAGGGAAAATGGCGCCAGTGTGCTTGAGGGAGATAGCTCCGCCCCTTTTCCGCGGCCTATTCTCCCGATTTTTTATGGAATCTGGCAGGGGTATTTACCTCATATATAGCCCCTGGGGCTATATATTGAGGTATTTTTGCCAGCCAAGGTGTTTTTATTGCTGCCTCAGGGCGCCCCCCCCCCCAGCGCCCTGCACCCTCAGTGACCGGAGTGTGAAGTGTGTGAGAGGAGCAATGGCGCACAGCTGCAGTGCTGTGCGCTACCTTGGTGAAGACTGATGTCTTCTGCCGCCGATTTTCCGGACCATCTTCTTGCTTCTGGCTCTGTAAGGGGGACGGCGGCGTGGCTCCGGGACCGAACACCAAGGACTGGGCCTGCGGTCGATCCCTCTGGAGCTAATGGTGTCCAGTAGCCTAAGAAGCCCAATCCGGCTGCAAGCAGGCGAGTTCGCTTCTTCTCCCCTTAGTCCCTCGCTGCAGTGAGCCTGTTGCCAGCAGGTCTCACTGAAAATAAAAAAAACCTAAGTCTATTTCTTTCTAAGAGCTCAGGAGAGCCCCTAGTGTGCATCCAACCTCGGCCGGGCACGAAATCTAACTGAGGCTTGGAGGAGGGTCATAGTGGGAGGAGCCAGTGCACACCAGGTAGTCTAAGATCTTTCTAGAGTGCCCAGCCTCCTTCGGAGCCCGCTATTCCCCATGGTCCTTACGGAGTTTCCAGCATCCACTAGGACGTCAGAGAAACTAAGGAAAAGTGATGGGCGTTCCTAGGCGATGACCAGGAGATGGAGAGTAGAGCACGTTAACAGGTCAGTTCAGTGGCCGCAATATGGGAGCGTCACTGCAAGCGGCTGCGCTCACAGACACACAGCCGCAGGCATAGGAGGCCGTGGTCAGACGGAGACACTGTACCTGTCATAGAGCTGGGGGCTGCATATACAGACACACAGCCGCAGGCATAGGAGGCCGTGGTCAGACGTATATACCATCAGCATGTATATAATAGCTGTTACAGTCAGTGTGTACAGCACCACCTGCACGTGTATACCAGCGGTTACAGTCAGTGTGTACAGCACCACCTGCACGTGTATACCAGCGGTTACAGTCAGTGTGTACAGCGCCATCTGCACGTGTATACCAGCGGTTACAGTCAGTGTGTACAGCACCATCTGCACGTGTATACCAGCGGTTACAGTCAGTGTGTACAGCGCCATCTGCACGTGTATACCAGCGGTTACAGTCAGTGTGTACAGCGCCATCTGCACGTGTATACCAGCGGTTACAGTCAGTGTGTACAGCGCCACCTGCACGTGTATACCAGCGGTTACAGTCAGTGTGTACAGCACCACCTGCACGTGTATACCAGCGGTTACAGTCAGTGTGTACAGCACCACCTGCACGTGTATACCAGCGGTTACAGTCAGTGTGTACAGCACCATCTGCACGTGTATACCAGCGGTTACAGTCAGTGTGTACAGCACCATCTGCATGTGTATACCAGCGGTTACAGTCAGTGTGTACAGCGCCATCTGCACGTGTATACCAGCGGTTACAGTCAGTGTGTACAGCACCATCTGCACGTGTATACCAGCGGTTACAGTCAGTGTGTACAGCACCATCTGCATGTGTATACCAGCGGTTACAGTCAGTGTGTACAGCACCATCTGCACGTGTATACCAGCGGTTACAGTCAGTGTGTACAGCACCACCTGCACGTGTATACCAGCGGTTACAGTCAGTGTGTACAGCGCCACCTGCACGTGTATACCAGCGGTTACAGTCAGTGTGTACAGCGCCATCTGCACGTGTATACCAGCGGTTACAGTCAGTGTGTACAGCGCCATCTGCACGTGTATACCAGCGGTTACAGTCAGTGTGTACAGCGCCACCTGCACGTGTATACCATCGGTTACAGTCAGTGTGTACAGCGCCACCTGCACGTGTATACCAGCGGTTACAGTCAGTGTGTACAGCACCACGTGTATACCAGCGGTTACAGTCAGTGTGTACAGCGCCACGTGTATACCAGTGGTTACAGTCAGTGTGTACAGCACCACCTGCACGTGTATACCATCGGTTACAGTCAGTGTGTACAGCGCCACCTGCACGTGTATACCAGCGGTTACAGTCAGTGTGTACAGCACCACGTGTATACCAGCGGTTACAGTCAGTGTGTACAGCGCCACGTGTATACCAGCGGTTACAGTCAGTGTGTACAGCACCACCTGCACGTGTATACCAGCGGTTACAGTCAGTGTGTACAGCGCCACCTGCACGTGTATACCAGCGGTTACAGTCAGTGTGTACAGCGCCACCTGCACGTGTATACCAGCGGTTACAGGGAATGTATTCTGTATAATGTAAAGGACTATGGGCCCCTATCATACACTATGCCGGTGTTTTCACAATTGCGCGTTATGTGTACACGCATTATTGCTGCAATGTGCACACGTGGCGATTGATTTGCGATTGTGCTCGCTGGGAGGATTCATTCACTAGTGACTGACACAGGGAGCAGCCGTTTGTGGGAGGTAATGGGGACTGGCGGCAAAAACACGGGAGTATCGGGAGCATTTTCCCAGCATGTATCAGCCGCCGACTGTGGGACTAATTCAGATCTGATCACAGCAGCAAATTTGTTAGCTAATGGGCCAAACCATGTGCAGTGCTGGTGGGGCAGATGTAACACGTGCAGTGCTGGTGGGGCAGATGCAACACGTGCAGTGCTGGTGGGGCAGATGTAACACGTGCAGTGCTGGTGGGGCAGATGTAACATGTGCAGTGCAGGTGTATCACGTGCAGTGCAGGTGGGGCAGGTGTAACACGTGCAGTGCTGGTGGGGCAGATGTAACACGTGCAGTGCTGGTGGGGCAGATGTAACATGTGCAGTGCAGGTGTAACACGTGCAGTGCAGGTGGGGCAGGTGTAACACGTGCAGTGCAGGTGGGGCAGGTGTAACATGTGCAGTGCAGGTGGGGGGGGGGGGCAGGTGTAACATGTGCAGTGCAGGGGGGGGATGTGTAACATGTGCAGAGAGAGTTAGATTTGGGTGGGGTGTGATCAAATTGAAATCTAATATGCAGTGTAAAAATAAAGCAGCCAGTATTTACCCTGCACAGAAACAATATAACCCACCCAAATCTAACTCTCTCTGCACATGTTACATCTGCCCCACCTGCACTGCACATGGTTTTGCCCATTAGAGAACAAATTTGCTGTTGCAATCAGGTCTGAATTAGGCCCTGTGATCCTATACACAGGAAACAGTCTCCACAACGGGCTTTATGAGTGACCACAGACTCACCTAGAGAGTCTGTTTCCCGGATCTGCGTCCGTGTTGGGAATGTGTAGGCAGTTGCGGCTTCGATGGCTCAGATAGACAGTCAGACAGACAGACAGAGGGGCCTCTCAAAAGCAACAGTGGCCCCGTAATAAGTAGAGCCTTATAAGTAATAAGTAGAGCCTTATAATAGGATTTTAATATCTACCGGTAAATCTTTTTCTTTTAGTCCGTAGAGGATGCTGGGGACACTTCAAGAACCATGGGGTATAGATGGGATCCGTAGGAGGCATGGGCCTTTTAAGACTTTAAAAGGGGTGTGAACTGGCTCCTCCCTCTATGCCCCTCCTCCAGACTCCAGTTATAGGAACTGTGCCCAGGGAGACGGACATTTCGAGGAAAAGGATTTATTGTTAAAGTAAGGTGAGATACATACCAGCTCACACCACAAACATACCCTACAACATGGCATTCAACACAACGCAAGTCAACGGCATGACCAACATCAGCAACAGGCCGACTATAAACCTAACACAACATGTGTGTAACCGTAACTAATAACTGCAGATAGAGACCGCACTGGGACGGGCGCCCAGCATCCTCTACGGACTAAGAGAAAAGGATTTACCGGCAGGTATTAAAATCCTATTTTCTCATACGTCCTAGAGGATGCTGGGGACACTTCAAGAACCATGGGGTTTATACCAAAGCTTTAGAACGGGCGGGAGAGTGCAGATGACTCTGCAGCACCGATTGACCAAACATGAGGTCCTCATCAGTCAGGGTATCAAACTTGTAAAACTTCGCAAAGGTGTTTGATCCCGACCAAGTAGCAGCTCGGCAAAGCTGTAATGCCGAGTCCCCTCGGGCAGCCGCCCAGGATGAGCCCACCTTTCTGGTGGAATGGGCCTTCACGGATTTCGGTAACGGCAATCCAGCCGTAGCATAAGCCTGCTGAATCGTATGACAGATCCAGCGCGCAATAGTCTGCTTGGAAGCAGGAGCCCCAATTTTATTGTGAGCATACAGGACAAATAAAGCCTCTGTTTTCCTAAACTGAGCCGTTCTGGCGACATAAATTTTCAAAGCTCTTACTACATCGAGAAGCTTCGATTCCAGCAAGGCGTCAGTAGCCACAGGCACCACAATAGGCTGGTTCAAGTGGAACGATGAAACCACTTTCGGCAGAAACTGCTGACGAGTCCTCAATTCTGTTCTATCTTCATGGAAGATCAAATAAGGGCTCTTGTGAGACAAGGCCGCCAATTCAGACACCCGCCTTGCGGAAGCCAAGGCCAACAGCATGACCACTTTCCAAGTAAGGAATTTCAACTCTACCTCCTGTAAAGGCTCAAACCAATGAGATTGAAGGAACTGCAACACCACGTTAAGATCCCATGGTGCCACAGGGGGCACAAAGGGAGGTTGGATGTGCAATACGCCTTTCACAAAGGTCTGAATTTCGGGAAAGGAGGCCAATTGTTTTTGGAAGAAAACCGATAAAGCCGAAATTTGAACTTTAATTGAGCCCAACTTTAGGCCCGCATCCACACCGGCTTGTAGAAAATGGAGAAAACGTCCTAACTGAAATTCTTCCGTAGGAGCTTTCTGGGATTCACACCAAGACACATATTTTCTCCAAATACGGTGGTAATGTTTAGACGTTACTCCTTTCCTGGCCTGAATAAGAGTGGGGATGACTTCCTTGGGAATACCCTTTCGGGCTAGGATCCGGCGTTCAACCTCCAAGCAGTCAAACGAAGTTGCAGTAAGTCTTGGAACACGCACGGCCCCTGCCGTAATAGATCCTCCCTCAGAGGAAGAGGCCAAGGATCTCCTATGAGTAATTCCTGAAGATCTGGATACTAAGCCCTCATGGCCAGTCTGGAACAATGAGGATCGCTTGAACCTTTGTTCTTCTTATGATCTTTAACACTTTTGAAATGAGTGGAAGCGGAGGAAACACGTACACCGACTGAAACACCCACGGTGTCACTAGGGCGTCCACTGCTATTGCTTGAGGGTCTCTCGACCTGGAACAATATCTCTGAAGTTTCTTGTTGAGGCGAGACGTCATCATGTCTATTTGAGGAATTCCCCAACGACTTGTCACTTCTGCAAAGACCTCTTGATGAAGACCCCCCTCTCCTGGATGGAGATCGTGTCTGCTGAGGAAGTCTGCTTCCCAGGTGTCTACTCATGGAATGAAGATCGCTGATAGAGCGCTTGCATGCCTTTCCGCCCAACTGAGCACCTTTGTGGCATCTGCCATTGCCGCTCTGCTCTTTGTTCCGCCCTGGCGGTTTATGTACGCTACTGCTGTTATGTTGTCCGACTGAATCAAGACGGGCCGATTGCGAAGAAGATGTTCCGCTTGCAGAAGGCCGTTGTGAATGGCCCTTAACTCCAGAACGTTTATGTGTAGACACATTTCCCGGCTTGACCATTTTCCCTGGAAGCTTTTCCCCTGCGTGACTGTTCCCCAGTCTCGGAGACTCGCATCTGTGGTCACTACGATCCAGTCCTGGACCCCGAACCCGCGTCCCTCTAGGAGGTAAGAGCTGCGCAGCCACCACAGGAGTGAGATTCTGGTCTTGGAGGACAGGGTTATCCTTCGGTGCATGTGCAGATGGTACCCGGACCACTTGTCCAATAGGTCCCACTGAAGCACTCTGGCAAGGAATCTGCCAAACTGAATGGCCTTGTAGGCCGCCACCATCTTCCCCAGCAACCGAGTGCATTGATGTATCGATACTCTTGCTGGTTTCAGAATTTTTTGACCAGGTTCTGAATTTCCAGAGCCTTTTCCACTGGAAGAAAAACTCTGTAATTCTGTGTCCAGAATCATTTCCAAAAACGACAGCCGTGTTGTCGGAACCAACTGTGATTTTGGCAAGTTTAGGAACCAACCATGTTGCTGCAGAATTGTCAGGGAGAGCGTAATGTTCTGCAGTAATTGGTCCCTGGATCTCGCCTTTAATCAGGAGATCGTCCAAGTACGGGATAATTGTGACTCCTTGTTTGCGCAGGAGAACCATCATTTCGGCCATTACTTTGGTGAAAACCCTCGGAGCCGTGGACAGACCAAACGGCAACTTCTGAAATTGGTAATGACAAATCCTGAACTGCAAACCTCAGGTAAGCCTGATGCGGAGGATAAATGGGAACATGTAAGTAGGCATCCTCTATGTCTACCGACACCATAAAATCCCCCTCCTCCAGACTGGAGATCACTGCCCGGAGAGATTCCATCTTGAATTTGAATTTTCTCAGGTAGAAATTGAGGGATTTGAGGTTCAGGATTGCTCTGACTGAGCCGTCTGGCTTCGGGACCACGAACAGGCTCGAATAAAAGCCTCCCCCCTGTTGTGACGGGGGAACCCTGACAATGACGTGATTTCGACACAATTTTTGTATTGCGGCGCATACCACCTCCCTGTCTGGAAGAGAAGCTGGTAAGGCTGATTTGAAAAATCGGTGAGGGGGAACTTCTTGAAACTCCAGTTTGTACCCTTGGGACACTATTTCTAAAACCCATGGGTCCAGGCCCGAACGAGCCCAGAACTGACTGAAGAGCCTGAGACGTGCCCCCACCGGTGCGGACTCCCGCAGAGGAGCCCCAGCGTCATGCGGTGGACTTGGCAGAAGCCAGGGAGGACTTCTGCTCTTGGGAACCGGCCACGGCCGGTGATCGCTTACCCTTTCCTCTAGTAGCAAGGAAGGAAGACCCTCGGCCTTTTCTGTATTTATAGGGCCGAAAGGACTGCATCTGATCGTGGTGTGCTTTCTTTTGTGGTGCAGGCACATAAGGTAAAAATGATGACTTACCCGCAGTAGCCGTAGATACCAACTCAGCGAGGCCGTCACCAAACAATACACCACCTTTATACGGTAGAGACTCAATAGCTTTCTTAGAGTCAGCATCAGCATTCCATTGATGAATCCACAATGCTCTCCTAGCTGAGACTGCCATGGCATTGGCCCGTGAACCCAAGAGGCCAATATCCCTCGCAGCTTCCTTTAGATAGGCTGCAGCGTCCCTGATATGACCTAGTGTCAGAAGAATGCTATCCCTATCCAGGGTATCCATTTCAGATGACAAGTTATCTGCCCATCTTTCGATAGCACTACTCACCCACGCAGATGCAATGGCTGGTCTGAATAGCGTACCTGTGGTGACATAAATGGATTTCAATGTATTTACCTGTCTACGATCCGCAGGATCCTTTAGGGCTGCCGTGTCAGGGGACGGAAGAGCCACCTTTTTGGACAGCCGTGATAGAGCTTTGTCCACAATGGGGGGTGACTCCCATTTTACCCTATCCCCAGAGGGAAACGGATACGCCACTACTATCCTTTTGGGAATCTGAAACTTCTCGTCAGGATTTTCCCAAACCTTTTCACAAAGTGCGTTCAGTTCATGAGAGGGAGGAAACGTTACCTCAGGCTTCTTTCCTTTATACATACAGACCCTAGTATCAGGAACATCAGGGTCCTCAGTGATATGTAATACATCTTTTATAGCCACAATCATGTACTGAATGCTCTCTGCTAGTTTTGGATCTAATCTGGCATCACTATAGTCGACACTTGAGTCAGTGTCCGTGTCGGTATCCGTGTCTGCCAGCTGGGCAAATTAAAATTTTTGTGACCCCAAAGGGGTCTGGACTTGAAAAAACACATCCTCTATGGATTTCTTCCAAGCCTGGTTCTGAGACTCAGATTTATCCAATCTTTTATTAATCAGAGCCACATTAGCATTCAAAGCACTCAAAACATTCACCCAATCCGGTGTCGGCAGTGCCGACAGGGTCACTCCCACAGCCTTTTGTGTCCCTAACACAGTCTCCTCCTGGGATGAGCACTCCGCCTCAGACATGCCGACACACGTGCACCCACCACATGTAGATACACTGGGCCTACAGGGGACAGACCTACAGTAAAGCCTGTCAGAGACACAGAGGGAGATATAGCCAGCTCACACCTCAGCACCTAAACCCGGTCTGAACACTACAGACAATGTCCCAGACCTGCAGCGCTTTTATAAACTAATATAATGCACCAAAATCGCTGTGCCCCCCCCCCCCTTTTTTTCACCCTGTTACTTGTACAGCAGTGTGAGGAAGGACGAGCGTCTCTGCAGCCTTGTGAAGAGAAAATGGCGTCGGGCTGTGTGCTGTGAGGGCTAAACCCCGCCCCTGTACTGGCGCGCTTCAGACCCGCTCATTTTTACACTTTTTTACACTGGCTGGGGTCCGGACGGTGCCCAGGCACTTAGTCCGCTGTTGCCAAATAGATATATGAGGTTTATATGCTGCCCAGGGCGCCGCCCCCCCCCCCACACCGCTGTTGTGTGTGGGAGCATGGCGCGCAGCCGTCACTGAAGTCTTCTGATCTTCTTCTACTCACCTGTCTTCTGACCTCTGGCTCTGCAAGGGGGTTGACGGCGGGCTCTGGGAATGAACCCCTAGGCGTACCTAGCGTTCCAGACCCTCTGGAGCTAATGGTGTCCTGTAGCCAAAGAAGCAGAGCTTTTAAACTCACAGAAGTAGGTCTGACTTCTCTCCCCTCAGTCCCACGATGCAGAGAGACTGTTGCCAGCAGTGCTCCCTGAAAATAAAAACCTAACAAAGTCTTTTCAGAGAAACTCAGTAGAGATCCCCTGGAGTGCATCCAGTCTGCCTGGGCACAGATTCTAAACTGGAGTCTGGAGGAGGGGCATAGAGGGAGGAGCCAGTTCACACCCCTTTGAAAGTCTTAAAGTGCCCATGTCTCCTGTGGATCCCGTCTATACCCAATGGTTCTTGAAGTGTCCCCAGCATCCTCTAGGACGTATGAGAAAAGTAATAAGTAGAGCTTTTCTAGGGTTTCTTCCTCAATGGAGAAGATGCCTGGTACAAAAAAAGCGTCCTTCATCTTCAAAGGTGAAATTCCTGGGTGTCTGGTTGCTCGTCCCAGGAGGGTGATGTTTTAGATCCTGAGTTTGAGGAGGATTCCCCACCAGTCTAGGGGTACACAGCTTAATCATTGTAGTCCACGAGACCCTGAACATTCAGCAAGATGAGCAGGCACCGCTCTCGTATGTAATGGGGACGCTCTCTTTTTTCTGAGATTTTGGGGAAAGCCTGGCTCAAAAATGTTCAGATTAAAGTCCACTAATCCTTCTGCAGAGGATGATAAAAATAAGATTTTACTTACCGATAAATCTATTTCTCATAGTCCGTAGTGGATGCTGGGGACTCCGTCAGGACCATGGGGAATAGCGGCTCCGCAGGAGACAGGGCACAAAAGCAAGCTTTTAGGATCACATGGTGTGTACTGGCTCCTCCCCCTATGACCCTCCTCCAAGCCTCAGTTAGGTACTGTGCCCGGACGAGCGTACACAATAAGGAAGGATCTTGAATCCCGGGTAAGACTCATACCAGCCACACCAATCACACCGTACAACTTGTGATTTTAACCCAGTTAACAGTATGATAACAATGAAGTAGCCTCTAAAAAAGATGGCTCACAACAATAATAACCCGATTTTTTTGTAACAATAACTATGTACAAGTATTGCAGACAATCCGCACTAGGGATGGGCGCCCAGCATTCACTACGGACTACGAGAAATAGATTTATCGGTAAGTAAAATCTTATTTTCTCTAACGTCCTAGTGGATGCTGGGGACTCCGTCAGGACCATGGGGATTATACCAAAGCTCCCAAACGGGCGGGAGAGTGCGGATGACTCTGCAGCACCAAATGAGAGAACTCCAGGTCCTCCTCAGCCAGGGTATCAAATTTGTATAATTTAGCAAACGTGTTTGCCCCTGACTAAGTAGCTGCTCGGCAAAGTTGTAAAGCCGAGACCCCTCGGGCAGCCGCCCAAGATGAGCCCACCTTCCTTGTGGAATGGGCATTTACAGATTTTGGCTGTGGCAGGCCTGCCACAGAATGTGCAAGCTGAATTGTATTACACATCCAACAAGCAATAGTCTGCTTAGAAGCAGGAGCACCCAGCTTTTTGGGTGCCTACAATATAAACAGCAAGTCAGACTTTCTGACTCCAGCCGTCCTGGAATTATATATATATATATATATATATTTTCAGGGCCCTGACAACGTCTAGCAACTTGGAGTCCTCCAAGTCCCTAGTAGCCGCAGGCACCACAATAGGTTGTTTCAGGTGAAACGCTGACACCACCTTAGGAAGAAACTGGGGACGAGTCCGCAGTTCTGCCCTGTCCGAATGGAAAATCAAATATGGGCTTTTGTAAGACAAAGCCGCCAATTTTGACAATCGCCTGGCCGAGGCCAGGGCCAACAGCATGGTCACTTTCCATGTGAGATATTTCAAATCCACAGATTTGAGTGGTTCAAACCAATATGATTTGAGGAATCCCAACACTACGTTGAGATCCCACGGTGCCACTGGAGGCACACAAGGGCTGTATATGCAATACTCCCTTGACAAACGTCTGGACTTCAGGAACTGAAGCCAATTCTTTCTGGAAGAAAATCTATAGGGCCGAAACTTGAACCGTAATGGACCCCAATTTTAGGCTCATAGACACTCCTGTTTTCAGGAAGTGCAGAAATCGACCTAGTTGAAATTTTTTCGTGGGGCCTTCCTGGCCTCACCCACGCAACATATTTTTACCACATGTGGTGATAACGTTGTGCGGTCACCTCCTTCCTGGCTTTGACCAGGGTAGGTATGACCTCTTCCGGAATGCCTTTTCCCTTAGGATCCGGCGTTCAAACCGCCATGCCGTCAAACGCAGTCGCGGTAAGTCTTGGAACAGACAAGGTCCCTGCTGGAGCAAGTCCTTTCTTAAAGGCCGATGCCACGGTTCCTCTTGGAACAGACATGGTACTTGCTGAAAGCAAATCCCTTCTTAGCTCCCGAGGCCATTAGTCCTCTGTGAGCATCTCTTGAAGTTCCGGTTACCAAGTCCCTCTTGGCCAATCCGGAGCCACGAGTATAGTTCTTACTCCTCTATGTCTTATAATTCTCAATACCTTGGTTATGAGAAGCGGAGGAGGGAACACATACACCGACTGTTACACCCACGGTGTTACCAGGACGTCCACAGCTATCGCCTGAAGGTCTCGTGACCTGGCGCAATACCTGTCCCATTTTTTGTTCGGGCGGGACGCCATCATGTCCACCTTTGGTCTTTCCCAACGGTTCACAATCATGCGGAAAACTTCCCGATGAAGTTCCCACTCTCCCGGGTGGAGGTCGTGCCTGCTGAGGAAGTCTGCTTCCCAGTCGTCCACTCCCGGAATGAACACTGCTGACAGTGTTATCACATGATTTTCCGCCTAGCGAAAAATCCTTGCAGTTTTGCCACTGCCCTCCTGCTTCTTGTGCCGCCCTTTCTGTTTACGTGGGCGACTGCCGTGATGTTATCCCACTGGATCAATACCGGCTGACCTTGAAGCAGAGGTCTTGCTAAGCTTAGAGCATTATAAATTTGCTCTTAGATCCAGTATATTTATGTGGAGAGAATTCTCCAGACTTGATCACACTCCTTGTGTGACTGCTCCCCAGCCTCTCAGGCTGGCCTCCGTGGTCACGAGCATCCAATCCTGAATGCCGAATCTGCGGCCCTCTAGAAGATGAGCACTCTGTAATCACCACAGGAGAGACACCCTTGTCCTTGGATATAGGGTTATCCGCTGATGCATCTGAAGATGCGATCCGGACCATTTGTCCAGCAGATCCCACTGAAGAGTTCTTGCGTGAAATCTGCCGAATGGAAGCGCTTCGTAATAAGCCACCATTTTTACCAGGACTCTTGTGCAATGATGCACTGACACTTTTCCTGGTTTTAGGAGGATCCCGATTAGCTCGGATAACTCCCTGGCTTTCTCCTCTGGGAGAAACACCTTTTCCTGGACTGTGTCCAGAATCATCCCTAGGACCAGCAGACGTGTCGTCGGAACAACTGCGGTTTTGGAATATTTAGAATCCACCCGTGCTGTCGTAGAACTACTTGAGATAGTGCTACTCCGACCTCCAACTGTTCTCTGGACCTTGTTCTTATCAGGAGGTCGTCCATTTTCTTTGAAGACGAATCCTCCTTTCGGTCATTACCTTGGTAAGGACCCGGGGTGCCTTGGACAATCCAACGGCATCGTCTTGAAACTGATAGTGACAGTTCTGTACCACGAACCTGAGGTACCCTTGGTGAGAAAGGCAAATTTTGGGACATGGAGGTAAGCATCCCTGATGTCCCGGGACACCATCTAGTCCCCTTGTTCTTTGCTATCACTGCTCTGAGTGACTCCATCTGGATTTGAACCCTTGTAAGTGTTCAAATTTTTCAGATTTAGAATAGGTCTCACCTAGCCTTCAGTACCACCATATAGTGTGGAGTAATACCCCTTTCCTTGTTGTCGGAGGGGTAATTTTATTATCACCTGCTGGGAATACAGCTTGTGAATTGTTTTCAATACTGCCTCCCTGTCGGAGGGAGACATTGGTACAGCAGACTACAGGAACCTGCGAGGGGGGAAACCTCTCGACATTCCAATCTGTACCCCTTGGATACTACTTGTAGGATCCAGGGGTCCTGTACGGTCCCAGCGTCATGCTGAGAACTTGGTAGAAGCGGTGGAAGGCTTCTGTTCCTGGGAATGGGCTGCCTGCTGCAGTCTTCTTCCCTTTCCTCTATCCCTGGGCAGATATGACTCTTATAGGGACGAAAGGACTGAGGCTGAAAAGACGGTGTCTTTTTCTGCAGAGATGTGACTTAGGGTAAAAAACGGTGGATTTTCCAGCAGTTGCCCTGGCCACCAGGTCCCATGGACCGACCCCAAATAACTCCTCCCCTTTATACGGCAATACATCTTTGTGCCGTTTGGAATCTGCATCACCTGACCACTGTCGTGTCCATAAACATCTTCTTGCAGATATGGACATCGCATTTACTCTTGATGCCAGAGTGCAAATATCCCTCTGCGCATCTCGCATATATAGAAATGCATCCTTTAAATGCTCTATAGTCAATAAAATACTGTCCCTGTCAAAGGTATCAATATTTTTAGTCAGGGAATCCGACCAAGCCACCCCAGCTCTGCACATCCAGGCTGAGGCGATCGCTGGTCGCAGTATAACACCAGCATGTGTGTGTATACTTTTTAGGATATTTTTCAGCCTCCTATCAGCTGGCTCCTTAAGTACGGCCCTATCCGTAGATGGTACCGCTACTTGTTCTGATAAGCATGTGAGCGCCTTATCCACCCTGAGGGGTGTTTCCCACCGCGCCTTAACTTCAGGCGGGAAAGGGTATACCGCCAATAATTTTCTATCGGGGGAAACCCACGCATCATCACACACTTCATTTAATTTATCTGATTCAGGAAAAACTACAGGTAGTTTTTTCACCTCACACATAATACCCTTTTTTGTGGTACTTGGAGTATCAGAAATATGTAACACCTCCTTCATTGCCCTTAACGTGTGGCCCTAAAAGAAAATACGTTTGTTTCTTCACCGTCGACACTGAAATCAGTGTCCGTGTCTGGGTCTGTGTCGACCGACTGAGGTAAATGGGCATTTTACAGCCCCTGACGGTGTTTGAGACGCCTGGACAGATACTAATTTGTTCGCCGGCCCTCTCATGTCGTCAACCGGCTTGCAGCGTGTTGACATTGTCACGTAATTTCCATAAATAAGCCATCCATTCCGGTGTCGACTCCCTAGAGAGTGACATCACCATACAGGCAATTTGCTCCGCCTCCTCACCAATATTTTTCTCATACATGTCGACACACACGTACCGACATACAGCACACACATAGGGAATGCTCTGATAGAGGACAGGACCCACTAGCCCTTTGGGGAGACAGAGGGAGAGTTTGCCAGCACACACCAAAACGCTATAATTATCCAGGGACAACCTTTATATAAGTGTTCCTCCCTTATAGCATTTTAATATATATACATATCGCCAAATCAGTGCCCCCCCTCTCTGTTTTAACCCTGTTTCTGTAGTGCAGTGCAGGGGAGAGCATGGGAGCCTTCCCACCAGCCTTTCTGTGAGGGAAAATGGCGCTGTGTGCTGAGGAGAATAGGCCCCGCCCCCTTTTCGGCGGGCTTCTTCTCCGGAGTTTTAGATATCTGGCAGGGGTTAAATACATCCATATAGCCTCAAGGGCTATATGTGATGTATTTTTCGCCATACAGGTATTATACATTGCTGCCCAGGGCGCCCCCCCCCAGCGCCCTGCACCCTCCGTGACCGCTGTGTGAAGTGTGCTGACAACAATGGCGCACAGCTGCAGTGCTGTGCGCTACCTGATGAAGACTGAGAGTCTTCTGCCGCCTGGTTCCGGACCTCTTCATCTTCAGCGTCTGCAAGGGGGGTCGGCGGCGCGGCTCCGGGACGAACCCCAGGGCGAGCCCTGTGTTCCGACTCCCTCTGGAGCTATGTCCAGTAGCCTAAGAATCCAATCCATCCTGCACGCAGGTGAGTTGAAAATCTCTCCCCTAAGTCCCTCGATGCAGTGAGCCTGTTGCCAGCAGGACTCACTGAAAATAAAGAACCTAAAAACTTTTTCTAAGTAACTCTTTAAGAGAGCCACCTAGATTGCACCCTTCTCGGCCGGGCACAAAAACCTAACTGAGGCTTGGAGGAGGGTCATAGGGGGAGGAGCCAGTACACACCATGTGATCCTAAAAGCTTGCTTTTGTGCCCTGTCTCCTGCGGAGCCGCTATTCCCCATGGTCCTGACGGAGTCCCCAGCATCCACTAGGACGTTAGAGAAAGGCATTTGGGAGATGTCTCTATTGCTTGATTGGCCAAGGCTGCAGTTATTCCTGCCAACAATGCAACAATGTCCATCTTGTCCAGAAAAGGTTTGCCCTGATCTCTGACGTGCAGGATCTGGTCTACACTCAGCCTACGCATCAGATCTACTGGATTTAGATCTGGTCTTCCCTCTGGAAGTCCCGTGTGAACCTTGCAGTGGAGATTCCTCACTGGGAACGTCTCAGTCATGCTAACCACTGCTTGGGCCAGGAAGGTGTCTGGATCAACAGCCTTGTCTTGCCAGTAGCCTCTCTTGATCTTCCATACTGAGTGTGGTTCGGGAGGTTCCCCTAGTTCCAGCAATCTTCTACATCTCCTGTATGTGGTGCCGACCTTGTGGATTGACCTCGTCTGTACTTCGGCTGCGCACCAGACTGAAAGCTATTGATGGTGTATGATGCTGGCCTCCATACACTCTACCGCACAGAAGATCTCCGTCACCATATGTTCTTGCTGATAAGCTGGTGCCAGATTCCATGAGCGCTAGCTCTACTCATGCGGTGAGTGCTCCTTGGGCAGCGTGTGCTCTAGACAAGCAACTTTCCAGAGCGGGAACCTGCTCCACTATGTCCATATTTACCAGGTTCCACTCACTTCATACCCCTGTTCCAGAGATGCCAGTTGTGGGCATACAGCTTTTCTGGAGCATACTCCCACTCTCCAGGAGGACATCGGGCCCCTCCCTGACTGGTGACTGGCGTTCTGGTCATGTGTGTTACATGTAGTACATCTGGGGACATCGGGCGTCCTCCCTGACTGGTCACTGGCGTTCTGGTCATGTGTGTTACATGTAGTACATCTGGGGACATCGGGCGTCCTCCCTGACTGGTCACTGGTGTTCTGGTCATGTGTGTTACATGTAGTACATCTGAGGACATCGGGCGTCCTCCCTGACTGGTCACTGGCGTTCTGGTCATGTGTGTTACATGTAGTACATCTGGGGACATAGGGCGTCCTCCCTGACTGGCGTTCTGGTCATGTGTGTTACATGTAGTACATCTGGGGACATAGGGCGTCCTCCCTGACTGGTCACTGGCGTTCTGGTCATGTGTGTTACATGTAGTACATCTGGGGACATCGGGCGTCCTCCATGACTGGTCACTGGCGTTCTGGTCATGTGTGTTACATGTAGTACATCTGAGGACATCGGGCGTCCTCCCTGACTGGTCACCGGCGTTCTGGTCATGTGTGTTACATGTAGTACATCTGGGGACATCGGACCCCCTCCCTGACTGGTCACTGGCGTTCTGGTCATGTGTGTTACATGTAGTACATCTGGGGACATCGGACCCCCTCCCTGACTGGTCACTGGCGTTCTGGTCATGTGTGTTACATGTAGTACATCTGGGGACATAGGGCGTCCTCCCTGACTGGCGTTCTGGTCATGTGTGTTACATGTAGTACATCTGGGGACATCGGGCGTCCTCCCTGACTGGTGACTGGCGTTCTGGTCATGTGTGTTACATGTAGTACATCTGAGGACATCGGACGTCCTCCTTGACTGGTCACCGGCGTTCTGGTCATGTGTGTTACATGTAGTACATCTGGGGACATCGGGCGTCCTCCTTGACTGGTCACCGGCGTTCTGGTCATGTGTGTTACATGTAGTACATCTGGGGACATCGGGCGTCCTCCCTGACTGGTGACTGGCGTTCTGGTCATGTGTGTTACATGTAGTACACCTGAGGACATCGGGCGTCCTCCTTGACTGGTCACCGGCGTTCTGGTCATGTGTGTTACATGTAGTACATCTGGGGACATCGGGCGTCCTCCTTGACTGGTCACCGGCGTTCTGGTCATGTGTGTTACATGTAGTACATCTGGGGACATAGGGCGTCCTCCTTGACTGGTCACATGCGTTCTGGTCATGTGTGTTACATGTACTACATCTGGGGACATCGGACCCCCTCCCTGACTGGTCACCGGCGTTCTGGTCACGTGTGTTACATGTAGTACATCTGGGGACACCGGCGGCCTCCCTGACTGGTCACTGGCGTTCTGGTCATGTGTGTTACATATAGTACATCTGGGGACATCGGGCCCCCTCCCTGACTGGTCACCGGCGTTCTGGTCATGTGTGTTACATGTAGTACATCTGGGTACATCGGGCCCCCTCCCTGACTGGTCACTGGCGTTCTGGTCATGTGTGTTACATGTAGTACATCTGGGGACATAGGGCGTCCTCCCTGACTGGTCACCGGCGTTCTGCTCATGTGTGTTACATGTAGTACATCTGGGGACATCGGGCCCCCTCCCTGACTGGTCACTGGCGTTCTGGTCATGTGTGTTACATGTAGTACATCTGGGGACATCGGGCCCCCTCACTGACTGGTCACCGGCGTTCTGGTCATGTGTGTTACATGTAGTACATCTGGGGACATCGGGCCCCCTCCCTGACTGGTCACCGGCGTTCTGGTCATGTGTGTTACATGTAGTACATCTGGGGACATAGGACCCCCTCCCTGACTGGTGACTGGCGTTCTGGTCATGTGTGTTACATGTAGTACATCTGGGGACATCGGGCCCCCTCCCTGACTGGTCACTGGCGTTCTGGTCATGTGTGTTACATGTAGTACATCTGGGGACATAGGACCCCCTCCCTGACTGGTCACTGGCGTTCTGGTCATGTGTGTTACATGTAGTACATCTGGGGACATAGGACCCCCTCCCTGACTGGTGACAGGCGTTCTGGTCATGTGTGTTACATGTAGTACATCTGGGGACATCGGGCGTCCTCCCTGACTGGTCACTGGCGTTCTGGTCATGTGTGTTACATGTAGTACATCTGGGTACATAGGGCATCCTCCCTGACTGGTCACCGGCGTTCTGGTCATGTGTGTTATATGTAGTACATCTGGGGACATCGGGCGTCCTCCCTGACTGGTCACCGGCGTTCTGGTCATGTGTGTTACATGTAGTACATCTGGGGACATCGGGCCCCCTCCCTGACTGGTCACCGGCGTTCTGGTCATGTGTGTTACATGTAGTACATCTGGGGACATCGGGCCCCCTCCCTGACTGGTCACCGGCGTTCTGGTCATGTGTGTTACATGTAGTACATCTGGGGACATAGGACCCCCTCCCTGACTGGTCACTGGCGTTCTGGTCATGTGAGTTACATGTAGTATATCTGGGGACATCGGGCGTCCTCCCTGACTGGTCACCGGCGTTCTGGTCATGTGTGTTACATGTAGTACATCTGGGGACATAGGACCCCCTCCCTGACTGGTCACTGGCGTTCTGGTCATGTGTGTTACATGTAGTATATCTGGGGACATAGGGCGTCCTCCCTGACTGGTCACTGGCGTTCTGGTCATGTGTGTTACATGTAGTACATCTGAGGACATCGGGCGTCCTCCCTGACTGGTCACTGGCGTTCTGGTCATGTGTGTTACATGTAGTACATCTGGGGACATCGGGCCCCTCCCTGACTGGTCACTGGCGTTCTGGTCATGTGTGTTACATGTAGTACATCTGGGGACATAGGACCCCCTCCCTGACTGGTCACTGGCGTTCTGGTCATGTGTGTTACATGTAGTATATCTGGGGACATCGGGCGTCCTCCCTGACTGGTGACTGGCGTTCTGGTCATGTGTGTTACATGTAGTACATCTGGGGACATCGGGCCCCCTCCCTGACTGGTCACTGGCGTTCTGGTCATGTGTGTTACATGTAGTACATCTGGGGACATAGGACCCCCTCCCTGACTGGTCACTGGCGTTCTGGTCATGTGTGTTACATGTAGTATATCTGGGGACATAGGGCGTCCTCCCTGACTGGTCACTGGCGTTCTGGTCATGTGTGTTACATGTAGTACATCTGAGGACATCCGGCGTCCTCCCTGACTGGTCACTGGCGTTCTGGTCATGTGTGTTACATGTAGTACATCTGGGGACATCGGGCCCCTCCCTGACTGGTCACTGGCGTTCTGGTCATGTGTGTTACATGTAGTACATCTGGGGACATCGGGCCCCTCCCTGACTGGTCACTGGCGTTCTGATCATGTGTGTTACATGTAGTACATCTGGGGACATAGGGCGTCCTCCCTGACTGGTCACCGGCGTTCTGCTCATGTGTGTTACATGTAGTACATCTGGGGACATAGGGCGTCCTCCCTGACTGGTCACCGGCGTTCTGATCATGTGTGTTACATGTAGTACATCTGGGGACATCGGGCGTCCTCCCTGACTGGTCACTGGCGTTCTGGTCATGTGTGTTACATGTAGTACATCTGGGGACATCGGGCCCCTCCCTGACTGGTCACTGGCGTTCTGGTCATGTGTGTTACATGTAGTACATCTGGGGACATCGGGCCCCCTCCCTGACTGGTCACTGGCGTTCTGGTCATGTGTGTTACATGTAGTACATCTGGGGACATCGGGCCCCCTCCCTGACTGGTCACTGGCGTTCTGGTTATGTGTGTTACATGTAGTACATCTGGGGACATAGGACCCCCTCCCTGACTGGTCACTGGCGTTCTGGTCATGTGTGTTACATGTAGTACATCTGGGGACATAGGGCGTCCTCCCTGACTGGTCACCGGCGTTCTGATCATGTGTGTTACATGTAGTACATCTGGGGACATAGAGCGTCCTCCCTGACTGGTGTTCTGGTCATGTGTGTTACATGTAGTACATCTGGGGACATAGGACCCCCTCCCTGACTGGTCACTGGCGTTCTGGTCATGTGTGTTACATGTAGTACATCTGGGGACATAGGGCCCCCTCACTGACTGGTCACCGGCGTTCTGGTCATGTGTGTTACATGTAGTACATCTGGGGACATCGGGCCCCTCCCTGACTGGTCACCGGCGTTCTGGTCATGTGTGTTACATGTAGTACATCTGGGGACATAGGGCGTCCTCCCTGACTGGTCACCGGCGTTCTGGTCATGTGTGTTACATGTAGTACATCTGGGGACATAGGGCGTCCTCCCTGACTGGTGTTCAGGTCATGTGTGTTACATGTAGTACATCTGGGGACATCGGGCCCCCTCCCTGACTGGTCACTGGCGTTCTGGTCATGTGTGTTACATGTAGTACATCTGGGGACATCGGGCCCCTCCCTGACTGGTCACTGGCGTTCTGGTCATGTGTGTTACATGTAGTACATCTGAGGACATCGGGCCCCCTCCCTGACTGGTCACTGGCATTCTGGTCATGTGTGTTACATGTAGTACATCTGAGGACATCGGGCCCCCTCCCTGACTGGTCACTGGCGTTCTGGTCTTGTGTGTTACATGTAGTACATCTGGGGATATCGGGCCCCTCCCTGACTGGTGACTGGCTTTCTGGTCATGTGTGTTACATGTAGTACATCTGGGGACATCGGGCGTCCTCCCTGACTGGTCACCGGCATTCTGGTCATGTGTGTTACATGTAGTACATCTGGGGACATCGGGCCCCCTCCCTGACTGGTCACTGGCGTTCTGGTCATGTGTGTTACATGTAGTACATCTGGGGATATCGGGCCCCTCCCTGACTGGTCACCGGCGTTCTGTTCATGTGTGTTACATGTAGTACATCTGGGGACATCGGGCGTCCTCCTTGACTGGTCACCGGCGTTCTGGTCATGTGTGTTACATGTAGTACATCTGGGGACATCGGGCCCCCTCCTTGACTGGTCACCGGCGTTCTGGTCATGTGTGTTACATGTAGTACATCTGGGGACATAGGGCGTCCTCCCTGACTGGTCACCGGCGTTCTGGTCATGTGTGTCACATGTAGTACATCTGGGGACATCGGGCCCCTCCCTGACTGGTCACTGGCGTTCTGGTCATGTGTGTTACATGTAGTACATCTGGGGACATCGGGCGTCCTCCCTGACTGGTCACTGGCGTTCTGGTCATGTGTGTTACATGTAGTACATCTGAGGACATCGGGCCCCCTCCCTGACTGGTCACCGGCGTTCTGGTCACGTGTGTTACATGTAGTTCATCTGGGGACATCGGGCGTCCTCCCTGACTGGTGACTGGCGTTCTGGTCATGTGTGTTACATGTAGTACATCTGGGGACATCGGGCCCCCTCCCTGACTGGTCACCGGCATTCTGGTCATGTGTGTTACATGTAGTACATCTGGGGACATCGGGCCCCCTCCCTGACTGGTCACTGGCGTTCTGGTCATGTGTGTTACATGTAGTACATCTGGGGACATCGGGCGTCCTCCCTGACTGGTCACCGGCGTTCTGGTCATGTGTGTTACATGTAGTACATCTGGGGACATAGGACCCCCTCCCTGACTGGTCACTGGCGTTCTGGTCATGTGTGTTACATGTAGTACATCTGGGGACATAGGGCGTCCTCCCTGACTGGTCACTGGCGTTCTGGTCATGTGTGTTACATGTAGTACATCTGGGGACATCGGGCCCCTCCCTGACTGGTCACTGGCGTTCTGGTCATGTGTGTTACATGTAGTACATCTGGGGACATCGGGCCCCTCCCTGACTGGTCACTGGCGTTCTGGTCATGTGTGTTACATGTAGTACATCTGGGGACATAGGACCCCCTCCCTGACTGGTCACTGGCGTTCTGGTCATGTGTGTTACATGTAGTACATCTGGGGACATAGGGCGTCCTCCCTGACTGGTCACTGGCGTTCTGCTCATGTGTGTTACATGTAGTACATCTGGGGACATCGGGCCCCTCCCTGACTGGTCACTGGCGTTCTGGTCATGTGTGTTACATGTAGTACATCTGGGGACATAGGACCCCCTCCCTGACTGGTCACTGGCGTTCTGGTCATGTGTGTTACATGTAGTACATCTGGGGACATAGGGCGTCCTCCCTGACTGGTCACCGGCGTTCTGCTCATGTGTGTTACATGTAGTACATCTGGGGACATCGGGCCCCCTCACTGACTGGTCACCGGCGTTCTGGTCATGTGTGTTACATGTAGTACATCTGGGGACATAGGGCGTCCTCCCTGACTGGTCACCGGCGTTCTGGTCATGTGTGTTACATGTAGTACATCTGGGGACATAGGGCGTCCTCCCTGACTGGTCACTGGCGTTCTGGTCATGTGTGTTACATGTAGTACATCTGGGGACATAGGGAGTCCTCCCTGACTGGTCACTGGCGTTCTGGTCATGTGTGTTACATGTAGTACATCTGGGGACATAGGGCGTCCTCCCTGACTGGTGACTGGCGTTCTGGTCATGTGTGTTACATGTAGTACATCTGGGGACATCGGGCCCCTCCCTGACTGGTCACTGGCGTTCTGGTCATGTGTGTTACATGTAGTACATCTGGGGACATCGGGCCCCTCCCTGACTGGTCACTGGCGTTCTGGTCATGTGTGTTACATGTAGTACATCTGAGGACATCGGGCGTCCTCCTTGACTGGTCACCGGCGTTCTGGTCATGTGTGTTACATGTAGTACATCTGGGGACATCGGGCGTCCTCCTTGACTGGTCACCGGCGTTCTAGTCATGTGTGTTACATGTAGTACATCTGGGGACATCGGGCCCCTCCTTGACTGGTCACTGGCGTTCTGGTCATGTGTGTTACATGTAGTACATCTGGGGACATCGGGCGTCCTCCCTTACTGGTCACCGGCGTTCTGGTCACGTGTGTTACATGTAGTACATCTGGGGACACCGGCGGCCTCCCTGACTGGTCACTGGCGTTCTGGTCGTGTGTGTTACATATAGTACATCTGGGGACATCGGGCCCCCTCCCTGACTGGTCACCGGCGTTCTGGTCATGTGTGTTACATGTAGTACATCTGGGGACATCGGGCCCCCTCCCTGACTGGTCACTGGCGTTCTGGTCATGTGTGTTACATGTAGTACATCTGGGGACATCGGGCGTCCTCCCTGACTGGTCACCGGCGTTCTGGTCATGTGTGTTACATGTAGTACATCTGGGGACATCGGGCCCCCTCCCTGACTGGTCACCGGCGTTCTGGTCATGTGTGTTACATGTAGTACATCTGGGGACATCGGGCCCCCTCCCTGACTGGTCACTGGCGTTCTGGTCATGTGTGTTACATGTAGTACATCTGGGGACATAGGACCCCCTCCCTGACTGGTCACTGGCGTTCTGGTCATGTGTGTTACATGTAGTACATCTGGGGACATAGGACCCCCTCCCTGACTGGTCACTGGCGTTCTGGTCATGTGTGTTACATGTAGTACATCTGGGGACATAGGACCCCCTCCCTGACTGGTCACTGGCGTTCTGGTCATGTGTGTTACATGTAGTATATCTGGGGACATCGGGCCCCTCCCTGACTGGTCACTGGCGTTCTGGTCATGTGTGTTACATGTAGTGCATCTGGGGACATAGGACCCCCTCCCTGACTGGTCACTGGCGTTCTGGTCATGTGTGTTACATGTAGTACATCTGGGGACATAGGGCGTCCTCCCTGACTGGTCACCGGCGTTCTGCTCATGTGTGTTACATGTAGTACATCTGGGGACATCGGGCCCCCTCACTGACTGGTCACCGGCGTTCTGGTCATGTGTGTTACATGTAGTACATCTGGGGACATAGGGCGTCCTCCCTGACTGGTCACCGGCGTTCTGCACATGTGAATTACATGATATATATCTGGGGACATAGGGCGTCCTCCCTGACTGGTCACTGGCGTTCTGGTCATGTGTGTTACATGTAGTACATCTGGGGACATCGGGCGTCCTCCCTGACTGGTCACTGGCGTTCTGGTCATGTGTGTTACATGTAGTACATCTGGGGACATCGGGCCCCTCCCTGACTGGTCACTGGCGTTCTGGTCATGTGTGTTACATGTAGTACATCTGGGGACATCGGGCCCCTCCCTGACTGGTCACCGGCGTTCTGGTGACGTGTGTTACATGTAGTACATCTGAGGACATCGGGCGTCCTCCCTGACTGGTCACCGGCGTTCTGGTCATGTGTGTTACATGTAGTACATCTGGGGACATAGGGCGTCCTCCCTGACTGGTCACTGGCGTTCTGGTCATGTGTGTTACATGTAGTACATCTGGGGACATAGGGCGTCCTCCCTGACTGGTCACTGGCGTTCTGGTCATGTGTGTTACATGTAGTACATCTGGGGACATCGGGCGTCCTCCCAGACTGGTCACTGGCGTTCTGGTCATGTGTGTTACATGTAGTACATCTGGGGACATCGGGCCCCTCCCTGACTGGTCACTGGCGTTCTGGTCATGTGTGTTACATGTAGTACATCTGGGGACATAGGGCGTCCTCCCTGACTGGTCACTGGCGTTCTGGTCATGTGTGTTACATGTAGTACATCTGGGGACATCGGGCCCCCTCACTGACTGGTGACTGGCGTTCTGGTCATGTGTGTTACATGTAGTACATCTGGGGACATCGGGCCCCTCTCTGACTGGTCACTGGCGTTCTGGTCATGTGTGTTACATGTAGTACATCTGGGGACATAGGGCGTCCTCCCTGACTGGTCACTGGCGTTCTGGTCATGTGTGTTACATGTAGTACATCTGGGGACATAGGGCGTCCTCCCTAACTGGTCACTGGCGTTCTGGTCATGTGTGTTACATGTAGTACATCTGGGGACATAGGGCGTCCTCCCTGACTGGTGACTGGCGTTCTGGTCACGTGTGTTACTTACATGTAGTACATCTGGGGACATCGGGCCCCTCCCTGACTGGTCACCGGCGTTCTGGTCATGTGTGTTACATGTAGTACATCTGGGGACATCGGGCGTCCTCCCTGACTGGTCACTGGCGTTCTGGTCATGTGTGTTACATGTAGTACATCTGGGGACATAGGGCCCACTCCCTGACTGGTGACTGGCGTTCTGGTCATGTGTGTTACATGTAGTACATCTGGGGACATCGGGCCCCCTCCCTGACTGGTCACCGGCATTCTGGTCATGTGTGTTACATTTAGTACATCTGGGGACATCGGGCCCCCTCCCTGACTGGTCACTGGCGTTCTGGTCATGTGTGTTACATGTAGTACATCTGGGGACATAGGGAGTCCTCCCTGACTGGTCACTGGCGTTCTGGTCATGTGTGTTACATGTAGTACATCTGGGGACATAGGGCGTCCTCCCTGACTGGTCACTGGCGTTCTGGTCATGTGTGTTACATGTAGTACATCTGGGGACATCGGGCCCCTCCCTGACTGGTCACTGGCGTTCTGGTCATGTGTGTTACATGTAGTACATCTGGGGACATCGGGCCCCTCCCTGACTGGTCACTGGCGTTCTGGTCATGTGTGTTACATGTAGTACATCTGGGGACATAGGACCCCCTCCCTGACTGGTCACTGGCGTTCTGGTCATGTGTGTTACATGTAGTACATCTGGGGACATAGGGCGTCCTCCCTGACTGGTCACCGGCGTTCTGGTCATGTGTGTTACATGTAGTACATCTGGGGACATAGGGCGTCCTCCCTGACTGGTCACCGGCGTTCTGGTCATGTGTGTTACATGTAGTACATCTGGGGACATCGGGCCCCCTCACTGACTGGTCACCGGCGTTCTGGTCATGTGTGTTACATGTAGTACATCTGGGGACATAGGGCGTCCTCCCTGACTGGTCACTGGCGTTCTGGTCATGTGTGTTACATATAGTACATCTGGGGACATAGGGCATCCTCCCTGACTGGTCACCGGCGTTCTGGTCATGTGTGTTACATGTAGTACATCTGGGGACATAGGGCGTCCTCCCTGACTGGTCACCGGCGTTCTGGTCATGTGTGTTACATGTAGTACATCTGGGGACATAGGGCCCCCTCCCTGACTGGTCACTGGCGTTCTGGTCATGTGTGTTACATATAGTACATCTGGGGACATAGGGCCCCTTCCCTGACTGGTCACCGGCGTTCTGGTCATGTGTGTTACATGTAGTACATCTGGGGACATCGGACCCCCTCCCTGACTGGTCACCGGCGTTCTGGTCATGTGTGTTACATGTAGTACATCTGGGGACATAGGGCGTCCTCCCTGACTGGTCACCGGCGTTCTGGTCATGTGTGTTACATGTAGTACATCTGGGGACATAGGGCGTCCTCCCTGACTGGTCACTGGCGTTCTGGTCATGTGTGTTACATGTAGTACATCTGGGGACATAGGGCGTCCTCCCTGACTGGTCACTGGCGTTCTGGTCATGTGTGTTACATGTAGTACATCTGGGGACATAGGGCGTCCTCCCTGACTGGTCACTGGCGTTCTGGTCATGTGTGTTACATATAGTACATCTGGGGACATAGGGCATCCTCCCTGACTGGTCACCGGCGTTCTGGTCATGTGTGTTACATGTAGTACATCTGGGGACATCGGACCCCCTCCCTGACTGGTCACCGGCGTTCTGGTCATGTGTGTTGCATGTTTGGTTTCGCCCCGCAGCTTTATTGGAAGGGATAAGATGGGCGCGGAGCTTAGGTAACTCGCGCCATGATAATAAGCCACAATACCAGGATGTACTGCGACCCTTTAGGTCACTTCCCAGCGCCGGCACCATGTTACCCTGTGCTCGCACACACGCCTGTCCTGTCGCGGTTGGGACCGCGTTACTTTGGAGTAAAGAAATGGCTGGGCTCATTATATACCCCGTCATTCATGTGTTGTCAGCATCTAGTAGGAGAGGGGTCTCCATGTATATCCGCACTATGAGGTCCAGACCACCCACTACTCTGTCTGGCCGCTATTCTGGATCTCCAAACTCCCCAGCGAGGGCTGATCCTAGATCACGGCACACACGCTACTAAAGTCATTAAACACGCGTGTCAGCGAGCCCAGACACAGGAACATCTAAAGCTCCTGGTAGACTTTTACATGTTGAAGAACCAATTAATTTCTTTCAAATATCATTTAGTGACGGACGTCACACAGTAACACACAACATCTACAAAACCAATAGCGATTCCCGGACAGAACTCTAAACATAGCGCCAGAAAGCCCCACGCACGCATCTACCGGAGATCTCGTCACGTGTCCATATCACTATATCCCTACCTTGCTCATCCATCCGGACGCTGCGCAGGAGATCCTCTCTGATTGGATGTTTAGCCTTGAAACAGAGTCGGTGGACATTGGATGGTGTGTCATCTCCAGAGAGAGTGGTGAGGTCTATACAAGTGACAGCAGTCAGCAGCCACGCAGCCTAGAGAGACAGACGTCACATTATAGGGAGCACGCAGCCTAGAGAGACAGACGTCACATTATAGGGAGCACGCAGCCTAGAGAGACAGACGTCACATTATAGGGAGCACGCAGCCTAGAGAGACAGACGTCACATTATAGGGAGTATATAGCATGCAGCCTAGAGAGACAGACGTAACATTATAGGGAGCACGCAGCCTAGAGAGACAGACGTAACATTACAGGGAGTATATAGCACGCAGCCTAGAGAGACAGATGTAACATTATAGGGAGTATATAGCACGCAGCCTAGAGATACAGACAGAACATTATAGGGAGTATATAGCACGCAGCCTAGAGAGACAGACGTAACATTACAGGGAGTATATAGCACGCAGCCTAGAGAGACAGACGTAACATTATAGGGAGTATATAGAATGCAGCCTAGAGAGACAGACGTAACATTATAGGGAGTATATAGCACGCAGCCTAGAGATACAGACGTAACATTATAGGGAGTATATAGCACGCAGCCTAGAGAGACAGACGTAACATTATAGGGAGTATATAGCACGCAGCCTAGAGAGACAGATGTAACATTATAGGGAGTATATAGCACGCAGCCTAGAGAGACAGACGTCACATTATAGGGAGTATATAGAATGCAGCCTAGAGAGACAGACGTAACATTATAGGGAGTATATAGCACGCAGCCTAGAGAGACAGACGTCACATTATAGGGAGTATATAGAATGCAGCCTAGAGAGACAGACGTAACATTATAGGGAGTATATAGCATGCAGCCTAGAGAGACAGACGTAACATTATAGGGAGTATATAGCATGCAGCCTAGAGAGACAGACGTAACATTATAGGGAGTATATAGCACGCAGCCTAGAGAGACAGACGTAACATTATAGGGAGTATATAGCATGCAGCCTAGAGAGACAGACAGAACATTATAGGGAGTATATAGCATGCAGCCTAGAGAGACAGACGTCACATTATAGGGAGTTTATAGCACGCAGCCTAGAGAGACAGACGTAACATTATAGGGAGTATATAGCACGCGGCCTAGAGAGACAGACGTAACATTATAGGGAGTATATAGCACGCAGCCTAGAGAGACAGACGTAACATTATAGGGAGTATATAGCACGCAGCCTAGAGAGACAGATGTAACATTATAGGGAGTATATAGCACGCAGCCTAGAGAGACAGACGTCACATTATAGGGAGTTTATAGCACGCAGCCTAGAGAGACAGACGTAACATTATAGGGAGTATATAGCACGCGGCCTAGAGAGACAGACGTAACATTATAGGGAGTATATAGCACGCAGCCTAGAGAGACAGACGTAACATTATAGGGAGTATATAGCACGCGGCCTAGAGAGACAGACGTAACATTATAGGGAGTATATAGCACGCAGCCTAGAGAGACAGACGTAACATTATAGGGAGTATATAGCACGCAGCCTAGAGAGACAGATGTAACATTATAGGGAGTATATAGCACGCAGCCTAGAGAGACAGACGTCACATTATAGGGAGTTTATAGCACGCAGCCTAGAGAGACAGACGTAACATTATAGGGAGTATATAGCACGCGGCCTAGAGAGACAGACGTAACATTATAGGGAGTATATAGCACGCAGCCTAGAGAGACAGACGTAACATTATAGGGAGTATATAGCACGCAGCCTAGAGAGACAGACGTAACATTATAGGGAGTTTATAGCACGCAGCCTAGAGAGACAGACGTAACATTATAGGGAGTATATAGCACGCAGCCTAGAGAGACAGATGTAACATTATAGGGAGTATATAGCATGCAGCCTAGAGAGACAGACGTAACATTACAGGGAGTATATAGCACGCAGCCTAGAGAGACAGACAGAACATTATAGGGAGTATATAGCACGCAGCCTAGAGAGACAGATTTCACATTATAGGGAGTATATAGCACGCAGCCTAGAGAGACAGACGTAACATTATAGGGAGTATATAGCACGCAGCCTAGAGAGACAGACGTAACATTATAGGGAGTATATAGCACGCAGCCTAGAGAGACAGACAGAACATTATAGGGAGTATATAGCACGCAGCCTAAAGAGACAGACAGAACATTATAGGGAGTATATAGCACGCAGCCTAGAGAGACAGACAGAACATTATAGGGAGTATATAGCACGCAGCCTAGAGAGACAGACAGAACATTATAGGGAGTATATAGCACGCAGCCTAGAGAGACAGACGTAACATTATAGGGAGTATATAGCACGCTGCCTAGAGAGACAGACGTAACATTATAGGGAGTATATAGCACGCAGCCTAGAGAGACAGACAGAACATTATAGGGAGTATATAGCACGCAGCCTAGAGAGACAGACAGAACATTATAGGGAGTATATAGCACGCAGCCTAGAGAGACAGACAGAACATTATAGGGAGTATATAGCACGCAGCCTAGAGAGACAGACAGAACATTATAGGGAGTATATAGCATGCAGCCTAGAGAGACAGACAGAACATTATAGGGAGTATATAGCACGCAGCCTAGAGAGACAGACGTCACATTATAGGGAGTTTATAGCACGCAGCCTAGAGAGACAGACGTAACATTATAGGGAGTATATAGCACGCGGCCTAGAGAGACAGACGTAACATTATAGGGAGTATATAGCACGCAGCCTAGAGAGACAGACGTAACATTATAGGGAGTATATAGCACGCAGCCTAGAGAGACAGATGTAACATTATAGGGAGTATATAGCACGCAGCCTAGAGAGACAGACGTCACATTATAGGGAGTTTATAGCACGCAGCCTAGAGAGACAGACGTAACATTATAGGGAGTATATAGCACGCGGCCTAGAGAGACAGACGTAACATTATAGGGAGTATATAGCACGCAGCCTAGAGAGACAGACGTAACATTATAGGGAGTATATAGCACGCAGCCTAGAGAGACAGACGTAACATTATAGGGAGTTTATAGCACGCAGCCTAGAGAGACAGACGTAACATTACAGGGAGTATATAGCACGCAGCCTAGAGAGACAGACAGAACATTATAGGGAGTATATAGCACGCAGCCTAGAGAGACAGATTTCACATTATAGGGAGTATATAGCACGCAGCCTAGAGAGACAGACGTAACATTATAGGGAGTATATAGCACGCAGCCTAGAGAGACAGACGTAACATTATAGGGAGTATATAGCACGCTGCCTAGAGAGACAGACGTAACATTATAGGGAGTATATAGCACGCAGCCTAGAGAGACAGACAGAACATTATAGGGAGTATATAGCACGCAGCCTAGAGAGACAGACAGAACATTATAGGGAGTATATAGCACGCAGCCTAGAGAGACAGACGTAACATTATAGGGAGTATATAGCATGCAGCCTAGAGAGACAGACGTAACATTATAGGGAGTATATAGCATGCAGCCTAGAGAGACAGACGTAACATTATAGGGAGTATATAGCACGCAGCCTAGAGAGACAGACAGAACATTATAGGGAGTATATAGCACGCAGCCTAGAGAGACAGACAGAACATTATAGGGAGTATATAGCACGCAGCCTAGAGAGACAGACAGAACATTATAGGGAGTATATAGCACGCAGCCTAGAGAGACAGACAGAACATTATAGGGAGTATATAGCATGCAGCCTAGAGAGACAGACAGAACATTATAGGGAGTATATAGCATGCAGCCTAGAGAGACAGACAGAACATTATAGGGAGTTTATAGCACGCAGCCTAGAGAGACAGACGTAACATTATAGGGAGTATATAGCACGCGGCCTAGAGAGACAGACGTAACATTATAGGGAGTATATAGCACGCAGCCTAGAGAGACAGACGTAACATTATAGGGAGTATATAGCACGCAGCCTAGAGAGACAGATGTAACATTATAGGGAGTATATAGCACGCAGCCTAGAGAGACAGACGTCACATTATAGGGAGTTTATAGCACGCAGCCTAGAGAGACAGACGTAACATTATAGGGAGTATATAGCACGCGGCCTAGAGAGACAGACGTAACATTATAGGGAGTATATAGCACGCAGCCTAGAGAGACAGACGTAACATTATAGGGAGTATATAGCACGCAGCCTAGAGAGACAGACGTAACATTATAGGGAGTTTATAGCACGCAGCCTAGAGAGACAGACGTAACATTACAGGGAGTATATAGCACGCAGCCTAGAGAGACAGACAGAACATTATAGGGAGTATATAGCACGCAGCCTAGAGAGACAGATTTCACATTATAGGGAGTATATAGCACGCAGCCTAGAGAGACAGACGTAACATTATAGGGAGTATATAGCACGCAGCCTAGAGAGACAGACGTAACATTATAGGGAGTATATAGCACGCTGCCTAGAGAGACAGACGTAACATTATAGGGAGTATATAGCACGCAGCCTAGAGAGACAGACAGAACATTATAGGGAGTATATAGCACGCAGCCTAGAGAGACAGACAGAACATTATAGGGAGTATATAGCACGCAGCCTAGAGAGACAGACGTAACATTATAGGGAGTATATAGCATGCAGCCTAGAGAGACAGACGTAACATTATAGGGAGTATATAGCACGCAGCCTAGAGAGACAGACGTAACATTATAGGGAGTATATAGCACGCAGCCTAGAGAGACAGACGTAACATTATAGGGAGTATATAGCACGCAGCCTAGAGAGACAGACAGAACATTATAGGGAGTATATAGCACGCAGCCTAGAGAGACAGACAGAACATTATAGGGAGTATATAGCACGCAGCCTAGAGAGACAGACAGAACATTATAGGGAGTATATAGCACGCAGCCTAGAGAGACAGACAGAACATTATAGGGAGTATATAGCATGCAGCCTAGAGAGACAGACAGAACATTATAGGGAGTATATAGCACGCAGCCTAGAGAGACAGACGTCACATTATAGGGAGTTTATAGCACGCAGCCTAGAGAGACAGACGTAACATTATAGGGAGTATATAGCACGCGGCCTAGAGAGACAGACGTAACATTATAGGGAGTATATAGCACGCAGCCTAGAGAGACAGACGTAACATTATAGGGAGTATATAGCACGCAGCCTAGAGAGACAGATGTAACATTATAGGGAGTATATAGCACGCAGCCTAGAGAGACAGACGTCACATTATAGGGAGTTTATAGCACGCAGCCTAGAGAGACAGACGTAACATTATAGGGAGTATATAGCACGCGGCCTAGAGAGACAGACGTAACATTATAGGGAGTATATAGCACGCAGCCTAGAGAGACAGACGTAACATTATAGGGAGTATATAGCACGCAGCCTAGAGAGACAGACGTAACATTATAGGGAGTTTATAGCACGCAGCCTAGAGAGACAGACGTAACATTACAGGGAGTATATAGCACGCAGCCTAGAGAGACAGACAGAACATTATAGGGAGTATATAGCACGCAGCCTAGAGAGACAGATTTCACATTATAGGGAGTATATAGCACGCAGCCTAGAGAGACAGACGTAACATTATAGGGAGTATATAGCACGCAGCCTAGAGAGACAGACGTAACATTATAGGGAGTATATAGCACGCTGCCTAGAGAGACAGACGTAACATTATAGGGAGTATATAGCACGCAGCCTAGAGAGACAGACAGAACATTATAGGGAGTATATAGCACGCAGCCTAGAGAGACAGACAGAACATTATAGGGAGTATATAGCACGCAGCCTAGAGAGACAGACGTAACATTATAGGGAGTATATAGCATGCAGCCTAGAGAGACAGACGTAACATTATAGGGAGTATATAGCATGCAGCCTAGAGAGACAGACGTAACATTATAGGGAGTATATAGCACGCAGCCTAGAGAGACAGACAGAACATTATAGGGAGTATATAGCACGCAGCCTAAAGAGACAGACAGAACATTATAGGGAGTATATAGCACGCAGCCTAGAGAGACAGACAGAACATTATAGGGAGTATATAGCACGCAGCCTAGAGAGACAGACAGAACATTATAGGGAGTATATAGCACGCAGCCTAGAGAGACAGACAGAACATTACAGGGAGTATATAGCACGCAGCCTAGAGAGACAGACAGAACATTATAGGGAGTATATAGCATGCAGCCTAGAGACAGACGTAACATTATAGGGAGTATATAGCATGCAGCCTAGAGAGACAGACGTAACATTATAGGGAGTATATAGCATGCAGCCTAGAGAGACAGACTTAACATTATAGGGAGTATATAGCACGCGGCCTAGAGAGACAGACGTAACATTATAGGGAGTATATAGCACGCGGCCTAGAGAGACAGACGTAACATTATAGGGAGTATATAGCTCGCATGTCAGGTTGGTTACGCATTATTCCAGGTGTTGCTGCACAAGGCACAAATCATCATGATTATTTTTGGAAACCCTCCAAATTGGGGAGTTTAGAAAGAAAATACTAATTCAATCTCATCTAATTTATTTACCACAACCTGGAAACGATTTACTTTGTTCTGAACTCCTTGGGGTAGATTTACTAAATCATAGCATTGTGTTCTGCTGGAGAAAGAGCGCTATATAATATTATAATATACTTTATTATTATAGTCTAGGGATCGTTTCTGTATTGCATCCTAAGGACAGGCCGAATATGATGGGTTGCTATGGGCAACAGCAATACTTCATTTTCAGAAGCTTTAGTAAATCTACTAATTGGGTGATGGAGTGAGACTTTATTCCCCACCTGAAAGTCTTTCTTGACGGTCCTCCGGCTCTGAATCTGCTCTGCTCGCCTGAGGACGGCCGGGTGATTGACCCCAACTCTCGAGATCCAACCAAGATCTAAAAGGAGAATTCATTTCACAATCAGCAAAAATGTTTCCGCACTCCCAAAATATGTCGCTATCTAGAAAACGAACGCCATATTCTTATACGACAATGACAGGCAGTGGTCACTTTAGGATTTTTTTTAAGGCAGGGTGCTGATCACTGAGGAGGGCACATTTTAATTTTGAAGGGCACATTTTTGGTGTGACGCTTTGCGCACAAAGCATAGCGCATATGTTTATAGTTGTTAAAGATATATTTTCCCCTTAGTGTATCATATACGAATACATACATATAGGACACCCATGTAACACCCAACATCTGTACTGAGAAAAAATAAGATTTTAAACCTACCGGTAAATCTTTTTCTCCTAGTCCGTAGAGGATGCTGGGGACTCCGTAAGGACCATGGGGTATAGACGGGCTCCGCAGGAGACATGGGCACTCTAAAGACTTTAGGATAGAATGGGTGTGCACTGGCTCCTCCCTCTATGCCCCTCCTCCAGACCTCAGTTAGAGAACTGTGCCCAGAGGAGACGGACAGTACGAGGAAAAGATTTTTGTTAATCTAAGGGCAAGATTCACACCAGCCCACACCATCCACACTGTATAACCTGGAATATACGCAACCAGTAAACAGTATGAACAAAACAGGATCAGCTAACGACTGATCCCAACTGTAACATAACCCTTATGTAAGCAACAACTATATACAAGTCTTGCAGATGTAGTCCGCACTGGGACGGGTGCCCAGCATCCTCTACGGACTAGGAGAAAAAGATTTACCGGTAGGTTTAAAATCTTATTTTCTCTTACGTCCTAGAGGATGCTGGGGACTCCGTAAGGACCATGGGGATTATACCAAAGCTCCAAAACGGGCGGGAGAGTGCGGATGACTCTGCAGCACCGATTGAGCAAACATGAGGTCCTCGTCAGCCAGGGTATCAAACTTGTAGAATTTTGCAAAAGTGTTTGTACCCGACCAAGTAGCCGCTCAGCAAAGCTGTAAAGCCGAGACGCCTCGGGCAGCCGCCCAAGAAGAGGCCACCTTCCTTGTGGAATGGGTCTTTACCGAATTTGGTACCGGCAATCCAGCCGTAGAATGATCCTGCTGAATCGTGTTACAGATCAAGCGAGCAATAGCCTGCTTCGAAGCAGGAGCGCCAACCTTGTTGGCCGCATACAGGACAAACAGAGCCTCTGTTTTCCTAATCCGAGCCGTCCTGGCTACATACATTTTTAAGGCCCCGACCACATCAAGGGATTTGGAATCCTGCAAGTCTCCCGTAGCCACAGGCACCACAATAGGCTGGTTCATATGAAACGATGACACCACCTTAGGTAAAAATTGAGGACGAGTCCTCAACTCTGCTCTATCCACATGGAAAATGAGATAGGGGCTCTTATGAGACAAGGCCGCCAATTCGGACACCCGCCTCGCAGATGCCAAGGCCAATAACATGACCACCTTCCAGTGAGAAACTTTAACTCAACCGTTTGAAGAGGCTCAAACCAGTGAGATTTTAGGAACTGTAACACCCCGTTAAGGTCCCATGGTGCCACTGGGGGCACAAAAGGAGGCTGGATGTGTAGCACTCCCTTTACAAAAGTCTGGACTTCTGGGAGAGAAACCAATTCTTTCTGGAAGAATATAGATAGGACCGAAATCTGTACCTTAATGGAGCCTAACTTTAGGCCCATATCCACTCCTGTCTGTAGAAAGTGGAGAAACCGGCTCAAATGGAAATCTTCCGTAGGGGCATTCTTGGCTTCACACCAAGAAACATACTTCCTCCAGATACGGTGATAATGTTTCGCCGTCTCCTCTTTCCTAGCCTTAATCAGAGTAGGGATGACTTCTTCCGGAATACCCTTCCCAGCTAGGATTCGGTGTTCAACCGCCATGCCGTCAAACGTAACTGCGGTAAGTCTTGGAACACGCAGGGCCCCTGCTGCAACAGGTCCTCCCTGAGAGGAAGAGGCCAAGGATCTTCTGTGAAGCAGTTCCTGAAGATCTGAATACCAGGCCCTTCGAGGCCAATCTGGAACAATGAGTATTGTCTGCACTCTTTTTCGTCTTATGATTCTCATTATTTTTGAGATGAGAGGGAGAGGAGGGAACACATAGACCGACTGAAACATCCATGGTGTCACCAGGACGTCCACCGCTACTTCCTGAGGGCCCCTTGACCTGGCACAATACCTCCGAAGCTTCTTGTTGAGGCGTGACGCCATCATGTCTATTTGATGAAGTCCCCACCTCCTGGATGGAGATCGTGTCTGCTGAGGAAGTCTGCTTCCCAGTTGTCCACTCCCGGAATGAATACTGCTGACAGAGTGCTTACGTGATTTTCTGCCCAGCGCAAAATCCTGGTGGCTTCCGCCATTGCCACTCTGCTCCTTGTCCCGCCTTGGCGGTTTACATGAGCCACGGCTGTGACGTTTTCTGATTGAATCAGAACCGGTAGGTAGCGAAGAAGATTCTCCGCTTGTCGTAGGCAGTCGTATATGGCCCTCAATTCCAGTATGTTGATGTGTAGACAAGCCTCCTGACTTGACCACAGTCCCCAAAAATTCCTTCCTTGTGTGACTGCTCCCCATCCTCGGAGGCTCGCGTCCGTGGTCACCAGAACCCAGTCCTGAATGCCGAACCTGCGACCCTCTAGAAGGTGAGCACTCTGCAGCCACCACAGGAGAGACACCCTGGCCCTGGGGGACAGGGTTATTTTCTGATGAATTTGAAGGTGGGACCCGGACCACTTGTCCAGAAGGTCCCACTGAAAAGTTCTCGCATGAAACCTGCCGAAGGGGATGGCTTTGTAGGTCGCCACCATTTTCCCCAGTACTCGAGTGCATTGATGTACTGACACTCTTTTCGGTTTTAACAGGTCTCTGACCATGTTCTGGAGTTCCTGGGCTTTTTCCATCGGGAGAAAAACCCTCTTCTGTTCTGTGTCCAGAATCATGCCTAAGAAAGACACCCGAGTCGTTGGAATCAACTGTGACTTTGGTAGATTCAGAATCCAGCCATGCTGCTGCAGCACTCTCAGGGAGAGCAACACGCTTTTCTGCAACTATTCCTTTGATCTCTCTTTTATCAGGAGATCGTCCAAGTACGGGACAATTGTGACTCCTTGCCTGCGCAGGAGCACCATCATGTCCGCCATTACCTTGGAGAACACCCTCGGGGCCGTGGAAAGCCCAAACGGCAACGTCTGAAACCGGTAATGACAGTCCTGTACAGCGAATCTCAGGTACGCCTGATGAGGAGGATATAGGGGTACGTGAAGGTATGCATCCTTTATGTCTAGTGACACCATAAAATCCCCCCTTCCATGCTGGAGATAACCGCCCTGAGCGATTCCATCTTGAACTTGAACCTTCTTAAGTACAGGTTCAGGGATTTTAAATTAAGAATGGGTCTGACCGAGCCATCCAGTTTTGGGACCACAAATAGGGTTGAATAGTACCCTTTTCCCTGATGTATTAGGGGAACCTTGATAATCACCTGCTGTCGACACAGCTTTTGAATTGCAGCTAAAACTATCTCCCTGTCTGGGGGAGAAGTTGGTAAAGCCGATTTGAAGAATCAGCGAGGATGCACGTCTTCGAATTCCAGCTTGTAGCCTTGGGATACTATTATCATCGCCCAAGGATCTAAATCTGACAGAACCCAGACGTGGCTGAAGAGTCGAAGACGTGCCCCCACCGGTGCGGACTCCTTCAGTGGAGCCCCAGCGTCATGCGGTGGATTTATTAGAAGCCGGGGAGGACTTCTGTTCCTGGGAACTAGCCGTAGCAGGCATTCTTTACCCTCTACCCTTACCTCTGGCGAGGAAGGAAGAACCCCGACCTCTTCTGGACTTATGCGTAAATTTACCCGCGGTAGCTGTGGAAACCAGGTCCGCGAAACCTTCCCCAAACACAACCTCACCCTTGTAAGGTAAAACTTCCATATGCCTCTTTGAGTCGGCATCACCCGTCCATAGGCGGGTCCACAGTGCTCGCCTAGCCGAGATCACCATGGCGGTGGCCCTTGAACCTAGTAGCCTGACGTCTCTCTGAGCGTCTCTCATATATAAGACTGCGTCTTTGATGTGACCTAGGTCAACAATTTGGTATCCCTCTCTAGGGTATCAATATCAGCTGACAAGGTATCTGTCCAAGCTGCTACCGCTCTACAAACCCATGCCGATGCTATTGCCGGTCTGAGCAAACCACCCGTATATGTATTGGAGACGTTAGCGCCACCTTCTTGGATAAGCGCTTTAAAGCCTTGTCCACCCTGGGCGAGGATTCCCACCGTACCCTGTCCTGTGCAGGGAAAGGATACGCCATAAGAATTCTTTTGGGAATCTGCAGTTTCTTGTCTGGAGATTCCCAAGCTTTTTCAAATAACGCATTCAGCTCATGAGATGGGGGAAAGGTTACCTCAGGTTTCTTTTCCTTAAACATGCATACCCTCGTGTCAGGGACAGAGGGGTCATCTGTGATCTGCAAAACATCTTTTATTGCAATAATCATATAATGAATACTTTTGGCCACCCTTGGGTGTAACCTGGCATCATCGTAGTCGACACTGGAGTCAGAATCCGTGTCGGTATTGATAAAGATGGAAGCCATATTTGTTCATAAGACTACATTTTGTTTGACATCGGACAAGCTGTTTCAAATTGTTTTCAGCTTAGAGCTGACACAGGAAAAAGTACAGGCACTGTACTTTGTTTGAACCCATATTGTGAAGTTATGACCTTTATCTAAGATATACTTTCCTTGCAGAAATATAATGTCAGCAGCTTAATTTGAAGGCTTCAAAAGGTATTTTTCAGGTTGCGGTATAGCAGGTGTGAAAACAGAACCAGACATATGTAGGTTACGAGCTTAGCAAAAGTCCCCAGTTGCCCCACATAAAACCGCAAATAGAAATGATAGCCTTTACTAAGGATATAGGAGTTTATTAACCAATAGGATATGAAAAGTATGTTAACCAATAGAATTAAAGAGATCATTAACCAATAGGATTATGCTTTGTGTAAGGAAACTACGCCACTGTATGCAAATATGTATCTCTTTATAATGAAATGCTTTCAGGAAATAAAGCTGCTTCTGCTATTTCCTACTTCACTCTCTTTATTTAACTGGTAACTGGCTGCAGCCATGAATGAACCTGATGCTGACCGATTGAGTGTGTGCTTGAACTTAGTTAAGCGAGGGGTGCCCTTTCCTGGGGGGTTACCTTTATCAGTATCAGTGTCTGCTATTTGGGATAGGGGACGGTTTTGAGACCCTGAAGGGCCCTGTGACACAGTTAAAGCCATGGATTGACTCCCTGTTTTATCCCTGGACTCTGCTTTGTCCAATCTCTTATGTAATAAAGTCACAGTTGCATTTAAACATTCCACATGTCCAACCAATCAGGTGTCGGCGTTGCCGACGGAGACACCACAGTCATCTGCTCCACCTCCTCCTTAGATGAGCCTTCCGCTTAAGACAACCCGACACACACGTACTGACACCCCCACACACTCAGGGATATATCTATATGGAGACAGTCCCCCAATAAGGCCCTTTGGAGAGACAGAGAGAGAGTATGCCAGCACACACCCAGCGCCACCGGACTGGAAGAAAATCCCAGTAGTACAGCGCTTTTTTATTATATATAAATACATTTCACTGCGCCAATTACATGTGCCCCTCTCTTTTATGCCCTCTGTAACCGTGTACAGCAGGGGAGAGTCCGGGGAGCCAGCGTCTCTGCAGTGTGCTGTGGAGAAAATGGCGCTGGTTAGCGCTGGTAGGATCAAGTCCCGCCCCCTCATCGGCAGGCTTCGGTCCCGCTCAAATTATTTATACTGGCGGGGGTTTATTACTATACTGCCTCTGCGGTATCTATTTTACAAGACACAGTGCAACATATAAGTTAAAAAACACTCTCTTACTCCAATGTGTTGTGCAATGTCTAATATATTATATACTGTAATGATAGGTTCTATGACCTTAAACAAAATTAATTTAGTGCTGTCAGGAAGTTGTCCCTATTGATAGCTGGGTGTAATCATTACAGTATATAATATATTAGACATTGCACAACACATTGGAGTAAGAGTGTGTGTTTTAACTTATATGTTGCACTGTGTCTTGCACTTGTCCAGATTTATTTTAATATTTCAGTTACTAGCTTTTTTAAATCAAATAGAATTAAAGGTTACATTTTAAGCGAGTGTTTATTTAGCTTTAGTGCGCCACCCACAGTCCAATTATTTCCCTTCCCTTCAAAACTGATCTTATATTTTGGCAACATATATGGTGTGGCAGCACCCCCACAATCTGTGACCAGATTTAAGGTGGCATAATACAAAATGGGTTTTTTTGATTATAATTCATTCATGATCTAAATACTAGTGCAGTAGATCTCCCATCTCCCTTCCCTTATATCTATTTTATATGCCAGTGTCCCTTGAGGTTAATAATGCTGCCCAGGGCACCCCCCCTGCGCCCTGCACCCGTACAGTGCCTGTTGTGTGTGATCTGTGTGGGAGCAATGGCGCGCAGCGTTACCTCAGTGAAGATCATGAAGTCTTCTTTATTCTGCCAGCAGAGCTCCCTGAAAATAAAAAACCTAACAAGTCTTTTTTCAGAGAAACTCAGGAGAGCTCCCCTGTAATGCACCCAATCTCCTCTAGGCACAGGATCTAACCGAGGTATGGAGGAGGGGCATAGAGGGAGGAGCCAGTGCACACCCATCTAAAGTCTTTAGAGTGCCCATGTCTCCTGCGGAGCCCGTCTATACCCCATGGTCCTTACGGAGTCCCCAGCATCCTCTAGGATGTAAGAGAAATACTTTGTATGTCCAGTCTTCATGAAAGAACGGCTGTAGCATATAAATAATAAGTAGATAATGAAGGTTTCTTCCAATACGGAAGTAGTTCTAATCCTTATGAAAAGTTAAGCAGAGGGTTAAAATATATAGGTACAAAATAAGTCTGTTCTTCTACTAGGGACACAGTGTAAGCAGTACATGCTCACTGATTACCCTGTTCTTTCCCTCTTTATCAGAATGCAGTGTTATACAGAAGCCACAGCAGTGATGTCATTTCCTCCTCTGCTATCCCATTCGCAGAGGACAGAAATTGTCTTCCAATTTCAGAGATGGGCAAGGTGTAGACCACTGCATTGTAACATGCACTCCGACTGTGGCATTCTGTATACAAGGGGGCTGTGGCCGGAGAGACTAACCAGCCACACGTGTAATGGCGGCTGCGGCACTGAAGGGGTTAACCCTCGTGCCCGGCGCCATGTTGCGGACAATAGGCGCTTGGCGTCACTGTTAAATGTACTTACGGTGCTGGGCGCAGACTGTTTAAAAATAAGATTTTACTTACCGATAAATCTATTTCTCGTAGTCCGTAGTGGATGCTGGGGACTCCGTCAGGACCATGGGGATAGCGGCTCCGCAGGAGACAGGGCACAAAAGTAAAAGCTTTAGGATCAGGTGGTGTGCACTGGCTCCTCCCCCTATGACCCTCCTCCAAGCCTCAGTTAGGATACTGTGCCCGGACGAGCGTACACAATAAGGAAGGATTTTGAATCCCGGGTAAGACTCATACCAGCCACACCAATCACACCGTACAACTTGTGATCTGAACCCAGTTAACAGCATGATAACAGAGGAGCCTCTGAAAAGATGGCTCACAACAATAATAACCCGATTTTTGTAACAATAACTATGTACAAGTATTGCAGACAATCCGCACTTGGGATGGGCGCCCAGCATCCACTACGGACTACGAGAAATAGATTTATCGGTAAGTAAAATCTTATTTTCTCTGACGTCCTAGTGGATGCTGGGGACTCCGTCAGGACCATGGGGATTATACCAAAGCTCCCAAACGGGCGGGAGAGTGCGGATGACTCTGCAGCACCGAATGAGAGAACTCCAGGTCCTCTTTAGCCAGGGTATCAAATTTGTAGAATTTTACAAACGTGTTCTCCCCCGACCACGTAGCTGCTCGGCAGAGTTGTAATGCCGAGACCCCTCGGGCAGCCGCCCAGGATGAGCCCACCTTCCTTGTGGAATGGGCCTTGACAGATTTAGGCTGTGGCAGGCCTGCCACAGAATGTGTAAGTTGAAATGTGCTACAAATCCAACGAGCAATCGTCTGCTTAGAAGCAAGAGCACCCAGTTTGTTGGGTGCATACAGGATAACAGCAAGTCAGTTTTCCTGACTCCAGCCGTCCTGGAAACCTATATTTTCAGGGCCCTGACAACATCTAGCAACTTGGAGTCCTCCAAGTCCCTAGTGGCCGCAGGTACCACAATAAGCTGGTTCAGGTGAAACGCTGACACCACCTTAGGAAGAAACTGGGGACGAGTCCGCAGTTCTGCCCTGTCCGAATGGACAATCAGATATGGCTTTTGTGAGACAAAGCCGCCAATTCTGACACTCGCCTGGCCGAGGCCAGGGCCAACAGCATGGTCATTTTCCATGTGAGATATTTCAAATCCACAGATTTGAGCGGTTTAAAATGTGATTTGAGGAATCCCAGAACTACGTTGAGATCCCACAGTGCCACTGGAGGCACAAAAAGGAGGTTGTATATGCAATACTCCCTTGACAAACTTCTGGACTTCAGGAACTGAAGCCAATTCTTTCTGGAAGAAAATTTACAGGGCCGAAATTTGAACCTTAATGGACCCCAATTTGAGGCCCATAGACACTCCTGTTTGCAGGAAATGCAGGAATCGACCGAGTTGAAATTTCTTCGTGGGGCCTTCCTGGCCTCACACCACGCAACATATTTTCGCCACATGTGGTGATAATGTTTTGCGGTCACCTCCTTCCTGGCTTTGACCAGGGTAGGAATGACCTCTTCCGGAATGCCTTTTTCCCTTAGGATCTGGCGTTCCACCGCCATGCCGTCAAACGCAGCCGCGGTAAGTCTTGGAACAGACATGGTACTTGCTGAAGCAAGTCCCTTCTTAGCGGCAGAGGCCATGAGTCCTCTGTGAGCATTTCTTGAAGTTCCGGGTGCCACGTCCTTCTTGGCCAATCCGGAGCCACGAGTATAGTTCTTACTCCTCTACGTCTTATAATTCTCAGTACCTTGGTTATGAGAAGCAGAGGAGGGAACACATACACCGACTGGTACACCCACAGTGTTACCAGAACGTCCACAGATATTGCTTGAGGGTCTCTTGACCTGGCGCAATACCTGTCCAGTTTTTTGTTCAGGCGGGACGCCATCATGTCCACCTTTGGTCTTTCCCAACGGTTCACAATCATGTGGAATACTTCCCGATGAAGTCCCCACTCTCCCGGGTGGAGGTCGTGCCTGCTGAGGAAGTCTGCTTCCCAGTTGTCCACTCCCGGAATGAACACTGCTGACAGTGCTATCACATGATTTTTCGCCCAGCGAAGAATCCTTGCAGTTTCTGCCATTGCCCTCCTGCTTCTTGTGCCGCCCTGTCTGTTTACGTGGGCGACTGCCGTGATGTTGTCCCACTGGATCAATACCGGCTGACCTTGAAGCAGAGGTCTTGCTAAGCTTAGAACATTGTAAATTGCCCTTAGCTCCAGTATATTTATGTGGAGAGAAGTCTCCAGACTTGATCACACTCCCTGGAAATTTTTTCCCTGTGTGACTGCTCCCCAGCCTCTCAGGCTGGCATCCGTGGTCACCAGGACCCAGTCCTGAATGCCGAGTCTGCGGCCCTTTAGTAGATGAGCACTCTGCAGCCACCGCAGAAGAAACACCCTTGTCCTTGGAGACAGGGTTATCCGCTGATGCATCTGAAGATGCGATCCGGACCATTTTTCCAGCAGATCCCACTGAAAAGTTCTTGCGTGAAATCTACCGAATGGAATCGCTTCGTAAGAAGCCACCATTTTTCCCAGGACCCTTGTGCAATGATGCACTGACACTTTTCCTGGTTTTAGGAGGTTCCTGACTAGCTCGGATAACTCCCTGGCTTTCTTCTCCGGGAGAAACACCTTTTTCTGGACTGTGTCCAGAATCATCCCTAGGAACAGCAGACGTGTCGTCGGAAACAGCTGCGGTTTTGGAATATTTAGAATCCACCCGTGCTGTCGTAGAACTACTTGAGATAGTGCTACTCCGACCTCCAACTGTTCTCTGGACCTTGCCCCTATCAGGAGATCATCCATTTTCTTTGAAGAAGAATCATCATTTCGGCCATTACCTTGGTAAGGACCCGGGGTGCCGTGGACAATCCAACCGGCAGCGTCTGAAACTGATAGTGACAGTTCTGTACCACGAACCTGAGGTACCCTTGGTGAGAAGGGCAAATTGGGACATGGAGGTAAGCATCCCTGATGTCCCGGGACACCATATAGTCCCCTTCTTCCTGGTTCGCTATCACTGCTCTGAGTGACTCCATCTTGATTTGAACCTTTGTATGTAAGTGTTCAACTATTTCAGATTTAGAATAGGTCTCACCGAGCCGTCTGGCTTCAGTACCACAATATAGTGTGGAATAATACCCCTTTCCTTGTTGTAGGAGGGGTACTTTGATTATCACCTGCTGGGAATACAGCTTGTGAATTGTTTCCACTACTCCCTCCCTGTCGGAGGGAGACGTTGGTAAAGCAGACTTCAGGAACCTGCGAGGGGGAGACGTCTCGAATTTCCAATCTGTACCCCTGGGATACTACTTGTAGGATCCAGGGGTCCACTTGCGAGTGAGCCCACTGCGTGCTGAAACTCTTGAGACGACCCCCCCCCCCCACCGCACCTGAGTCCGCTTGTACGGCCCCAGCGTCATGCTGAGGACTTGGCAGAAACGGTGGAGGGCTTCTGTTTCTGGGAATGGGCTGCCTGCTGCAGTCTTCTTCCCTTTCCTCTATCCCATGGCAGATATGACTGGCCTTTTGCCCGCTTGCCCTTATGGGGACGAAAGGACTGAGGCTGAAAAGACGTTGTCTTTTTCTCCTTTATACGACAATACTTCCATGTGCCGTTTGGAATCTGCATCACCTGACCACTGTCGTGTCCATAAACAACTTCTGGCAGATATGGACATCGCACTTACTCTTGATGCCAGAGTGCAAATATCCCTCTGTGCATCTCGCATATATAGAAATGCATCCTTTAAATGCTCTATAGTCAATAAAATACTGTCCCTGTCAAAGGTATCAATATTTTCAGTCAGGGAATCCGACCAAGCCACCCCAGCGCTGCACATCCAGGCTGAGGCGATCGCTGGTCGCAGTATAACACCAGTATGTGTGTATATACTTTTTAGGATATTTTCCATCCTCCTATCAGCTGGCTCCTTGAGGGCGGCCCTATCTGGAGACGGTACCGCCACTTGTTTTGATAAGCGTGTGAGCGCCTTATCCACCCTAAGGGGTGTTTCCCAACGCGCCCTAACTTCTGGCGGGAAAGGGTATACCGCCAATAATTTTCTATCGGGGGAAACCCACGCATCATCACACACTTCATTTAATTTATCTGATTCAGGAAAAACCACATGTAGTTTTTTCACACTCCACATAATACCCTTTTTTGTGGTACTTGTAGTATCAGAAATATGTAACACCTCCTTCATTGCCCTTAACAAGTAACGTGTGGCCCTAAAGGAAAATACGTTTGTTTCTTCACCGTCGACACTGGAGTCAGTGTCCGTGTCTGTGTCTGTGTCGACCGACTGAGGTAAAAGGACGTTTTAACGCCCCTGACGGTGTTTGAGACGCCTGGACAGGTACTAATTGGTTTGCCGGCCGTCTCATGTCGTCAACCGACCTTGCAGCGTGTTGACATTATCACGTAATTCCTTAAATAAGCCATCCATTCCGGTGTCGACTCCCTAGAGAGTGACATCACCATTACAGGCAATTGCTCCGCCTCCTCACCAACATCGTCCTCATACATGTCGACACACACGTACCGACACACAGCACACACACAGGGAATGCTCTGATAGAGGACAGGACCCCACTAGCCCTTTGGGGAGACAGAGGGAGAGTTTGCCAGCACACACCAAAAACGCTATAATTATACAGGGACAACCTTTATATAAGTGTTTTTCCCTTATAGCATTTTAATATATATAGTCATATCGCCAAATAAGTGCCCCCCCTCTCTGTTTTAACCCTGTTTCTGTAGTGCAGTGCAGGGGAGAGCCTGGGAGCCTTCCCACCAGCATTTCTGTGAGGGAAAATGGCGCTGTGTGCTGAGGAGAATAGGCCCCGCCCCCTTTTCGGCGGGCTTCTTCTCCCGTTTTTCTGAGACCTGGCAGGGATTAAATACATCCATATAGCCCCCAGGGGCTATATGTGATGTATTTTTAGCCAGAATAAGGTACTATCATTGCTGCCCAGGGCGCCCCCCCCAGCGCCCTGCACCCTCAGTGACCGCTGCTATGAAGTGTGCTGACAACAATGGCGCACAGCTGCAGTGCTGTGCGCTACCTTATGAAGACTGAAAAGTCTTCTGCCGCCGGTTTCTGGACCTCTTCACTTTTCGGCATCTGCAAGGGGGTCGGCGGCGTGGCTCCGGGACGAACCCCAGGGTGAGACCTGTGTTCCGACTCCCTCTGGAGCTAATGGTGTCCAGTAGCCTAAGAAGCCAATCCATCCTGCACGCAGGTGAGTTCACTTCTCTCCCCTAAGTCCCTCGATGCAGTGAGCCTGTTGCCAGCAGGACTCACTGAAAATAAAAAACCTAACAAAACTTTTACTCTAAGCAGCTCTTTAGGAGAGCCACCTAGATTGCACCCTTCTCGGCCGGGCACAAAAATCTAACTGAGGCTTGGAGGAGGGTCATAGGGGGAGGAGCCAGTGCACACCACCTGATCCTAAAGCTTTTACTTTTGTGCCCTGTCTCCTGCGGAGCCGCTATCCCCATGGTCCTGACGGAGTCCCCAGCATCCACTAGGACGTCAGAGAAAATATGTTTAATGATGTGTCTTAACATGTCATATGTAGTGCTCTGTGCACAATTGCATGAATGCATGTTTAAATGTATTTATATTTAAGATGTGGTCACCTGTATTTTAAAGGAAAAATACACTTACTATAGCTGTCTGAATAAGCATCTCTCATCCTCTGGAAATAGGAAGTGGCATGCTAATGGCCCTGTCCTAGCAGAGAGGTGTGAATGACAAAACCTTTTGATGTGTAAGTTCCTTAGAGAGAGATGCTAATCACGGGGGATCTCCTTATCCCATATATAAAGTCTATGGGCTTGGAACCTGTTTGTTTCATGTAGCTGATTTAATTGATGTACGAACCCTGAATGGTAGATGCAGGAAGGAAGAATATTTGTTTGGTAAATCAAATACAAACCGTATTTAAAGCTATGTGTTAAATGTATCAATGGTGAAGTGTAACCTCCCAGGTGGTAGGAATTGGAGTTTAAATTATACAAAACTTTGTCTGTGTGTGGCAGGAAAAATAAGAATTTACTTACCGATAATTCTATTTCTCGGAGTCCGTAGTGGATGCTGGGGTTCCTGAAAGGACCATGGGGAATAGCGGCTCCGCAGGAGACAGGGCACAAAAAGTAAAGCTTTAGGATCAGGTGGTGTGCACTGGCTCCTCCCCCTATGACCCTCCTCCAAGCCTCAGTTAGGATACTGTGCCCGGACGAGCGTACACAATAAGGAAGGATTTTGAATCCCGGGTAAGACTCATACCAGCCACACCAATCACACTGTACAACCTGTGATCTGAACCCAGTTAACAGTATGATAACAGCGGAGCCTCTGAAAAGATGGCTCACAACAATAATAACCCGATTTTTGTAACTATGTACAAGTATTGCAGATAATCCGCACTTGGGATGGGCGCCCAGCATCCACTACGGACTCCGAGAAATAGAATTATCGGTAAGTAAATTCTTATTTTCTCTATCGTCCTAGTGGATGCTGGGGTTCCTGAAAGGACCATGGGGATAATACCAAAGCTCCCAAACGGGCGGGAGAGTGCGGATGACTCTGCAGCACCGAATGAGAGAACTCCAGGTCCTCCTTAGCCAGGGTATCAAATTTGTAGGATTTTACCAACGTGTTTGCCCCTGACTAAATAGCCGCTCGGCAAAGTTGTAAAGCCGAGACCCCTCGGGCAGCCGCCCAAGATAAGCCCACCTTCCTTGTGGAATGGGCATTTACATATTTTGGCTGTGGCAGGCCTGCCACAGAATGTGCAAGCTGAATTGTATTACACATCCAACTAGCAATAGTCTGCTTAGAAGCAAGAGCACCCAGTTTGTTGGGTGCATACAGGATAACAGCAAGTCAGTTTTCCTGACTCCAGCCGTCCTGGAACCTATATTTACAGGGCCCTGACAACATCTAGCAACCTGGAGTCCTCCAAGTCCCTAGTAGGCGCAAGGCACCAAAATAAGCTGGTTCAGGTGAAACACTGACACCACCTTAGGGAGAGAACTGGGGACGAGTCCGCAGCTCTGCCCTGTCCAAATGGACAACCAGATATGGGCTTTTTTGAGAAAAAAAACACCAATTTGACACTCGCCTGGTCCAGGCCAGGGCCAAGAGCATGGTCACTTTTCATGTGAGATGCTTCAAATCCACAGATTTGACTGGTTTTAAACCAATGTGATTTGAGGAATCCCAGAACTACGTTGAGATCCCACAGTGCCACTGGAGGCACAAAAGGGGGTTGTATATGCAATACTCCCTTGACAAACTTCTGGACTTCAGGAACTGAAGCCACTTCTTTCTGGAAGAAAATCGACAGGGCCGAAATTTGAACCTTAATGGACCCCAATTTGAGGCCCATAGACACTCCTGTTTGCAGGAAATGCAGGAATCGACCGAGTTGAAATTTCTTCGTGGGGCCTTTCTGGCCTCACACCACGCAACATATTTTTGCCACATGTGGTGATTATGTTGTGCGGTCACCTCCTTTCTGGCTTTGACCAGGGTAGGAATGACCTCTTCCGGAATGCCTTTTTCCCTTAGGATCCGGCGTTCCACCGCCATGCCGTCAAACGCAGCTGCGGTAAGTCTTGGAACAGACATGGTACTTGCTGAAACAAGTCCCTTCTTAGCGGCAGAGGCCATAAGTCCTCTGTGAGCATCTCTTGAAGTTCTGGGTACCAAGTCCTTCTTGGCCAATCCGGAGCCATGAGTATAGTTCTTACTCCTCTACGTCTTATAAGTCTCAGTACCTTAGGTATGAGAAGCAGAGGATGGAACACATACACCGACTGGTACATCCATGGTGTTACCAGAACGTCCACAGCTATTGCCTGAGGGTCTCTTAACCTGGCGCAATACCTGTCCCGTTTTTTGTTCAGACGGGACGCCATCATGTCCACCTTTGGTATTTCCCAACGGTTTACAATCATGTGGAAAACTTCCCGATGAAGTTTCCATTCTGCCGGGTGGAGGTCGTGCCTGCTGAGGAAGTCTGCTTTCCAGTTTCCATTCCCGGAATGAAACACTGCTGACAGTGCTATCACATGATTTTCCGCCCAGCGAAAAGTCCTTGCAGTTTTTGCCATTGCCCTCCTGCTTCTTGTGCCGCCCTGTCTATTTACGTGGGCGACTGCCGTGATGTTTTTCCCACTGGATCAATACCGGCTGACCTTGAAGCAGAGGTCTTGCTAAGCTTAGAGTATTATAAATTTACCCTTAGCTCCAGTATATTTATGTGGAGAAAAGTCTCCAGACTTGATCACACTCCCTGGAAATTTTTTTCCTTGTGTGACTGCTCCCCAGCCTCTCGGGCTGGCCTCCGTGGTCACCAGCATCCAATCCTGAATGCCGAATCTGCGGCCCTCTAGAAGATGAGCACTCTGTAACCACCACAGGAGAGACACCCTTGTCCTTGGATATAGGGTTATCCGCTGATGCATCTGAAGATGCGATCCGGACCATTTGTCCAGCAGATCCCACTGAAAAATTATTGCGTGAAATCTGCCGAATGGAATTGCTTCGTAGGAAGTCACCATCTTTACCAGGACCCTTGTGCAATGATGCACTGATTTTAGGAGGTTCCTGACTAGCTCGGATAACTCCCTGGCTTTCTCTTCCGGGAGAAAACACCTTTTTCTGGACTGTGTCCAGAATCATCCCTAGGCACAGCAGACTTGTCGTCGGGATCAGCTGCGATTTTGGAATATTTAGAATCCACCCGTGCTGTTGTAGCAGTATCCGAGATAGTGCTACTCCGACCTCCAACTGTTCCCTGGACTTTGCCCTTATCAGGAGATCGTCCAAGTAAGGGATAATTAAGACGCCTTTTCTTCGAAGAAGAATCATCATTTCGGCCATTACCTTGGTAAAGACCCGGGGTGCCGTGGACAATCCAAACGGCAGCGTCTGAAACTGATAGTGACAGTTCTGTACCACGAACCTGAGGTACCCTTAGTGAGAAGGGCAAATTTTGGACATGGAGGTAAGCATCCCTGATGTCTCGGGACACTATATAGTCCCCTTCTTCCTGGTTCGTTATCACTGCTCTGAGTGACTCCATCTTGATTTGAACCTTTGTAAGTGTTCAAATTTTTTTAGATTTAGAATAGGTCTCACCTAGCCTTCTGGCTTCAGTACCACAATATAATGTGGAATAATACCCCTTTTCTTGTTGTAGGAGGGGTAATTTGATTATCACCTGCTGGGAATACAGCTTGTGAATTGTTTCCCATACTGCCTCCTTGTCGGAGGGAGACCTTGGTAAACCAGACTTCAGGAGCCTGCGAAGGGGAAACGTCTCGACATTCCAATCTGTACCCCTGGGATACTACATGTAGGATCCAGGGGTCCTGTACGGTCCCAGCGTCATGCTGAGAGCTTGGCAGAAGCGGTGGAACGCTTCTGTTCCTGGGAATGGGCTGCCTGCTGCAGTCTTCTTCCCTTTCCTCTATCCCTGGGCAGATATGACTCTTATAGGGACGAAAGGACTGAGGCTGAAAAGACGGTGTCTTTTTCTACAGAGATGTGACTTAGGGTAAAAACGGTGGATTTTCCAGCAGTTGCCGTGGCCACCAGGTCCGATGGACCGACCCCAAATAACTCCTCTTCCTTTATACGGCAATACACCTTTGTGCCGTTTGGAATCTGCATCACCTGACCACTGTCGTGTCCATAAACATCTTCTGGCAGATATGGACATCGCACTTACTCTTGATGCCAGAGTGCAAATATCCCTCTGTGCATCTCGCATATATAGAAAATGCATCCTTTAAATGCTCTATAGTCAATAAAATACTGTCCCTGTCAAGGGTATCAATATTTTTAGTCAGGGAATCCGACCAAGCCACCCCAGCTCTGCACATCCAGGCTGAGGCGATCGCTGGTCGCAGTATAACACCAGTATGTGTGTATATACTTTTTATGATATTTTCCAGCCTCCTGTCAGCTGGCTCCTTGAGGACGGCCCTATCTATAGACGGTACCGCCACTTGTTTTGATAAGCGTGTGAGCGCCTTATCCACCCTAAGGGGTGTTTCCCAACGCGCCCTAACTTCTGGCGGGAAAGGGTATACCGCCCATAATTTTCTATCGGGGGGAACCCACGCATCATCACACACTTCATTTAATTTATCTGATTCAGGAAAAACTACGGTAGTTTTTTCACATCCCACATAATACCCTCTTTTGTGGTACTTGTAGTATCAGAAATATGTAACACCTCCTTCATTGCCCTTAACGTGTGGCCCTAATAAGGAATACGTTTGTTTATTCACCGTCGACACTGGATTCAGTGTCCGTGTCTGTGTCTGTGTCGACCGACTAAAGTAAACGGGCGTTTTAAAACCCCTGACGGTGTTTCTGAGACGTCTGGACCGGTACTAATTGTTTGTCGGCCGTCTCATGTCGTCAACCGACCTTGCAGCGTGTTGACATTATCACGTAATTCCCTAAATAAGCCATCCATTCCGGTGTCGACTCCCTAGAGAGTGACATCACCATTACAGGCAATTGCTCCGCCTCCTCACCAACATCGTCCTCATACATGTCGACACACACGTACCGACACACAGCACACACACAGGGAATGCTCTGATAGAGGACAGGACCCACTAGCCCTTTGGAGAGACAGAGGGAGAGTTTGCCAGCACACACCAAAAACGCTATAATTATATAGGGACAACCTTATATAAGTGTTTTCCCTTATAGCATCTTTTATATATTTCTAACGCCAAATTAGTGCCCCCCCTCTCTGTTTTAACCCTGTTTCTGTAGTGCAGTGCAGGGGAGAGCCTGGGAGCCTTCCCTCCAGCCTTTCTGTGAGGGAAAATGGCGCTGTGTGCTGAGGAGATAGGCCCCGCCCCTTTTTCGGCGGGCTCGTCTCCCGCTCTTTAATGGATTCTGGCAGGGGTTAAATATCTCCATATAGCCCCCGGAGGCTATATGTGAGGTATTTTTAGCCAAAAAAGGTTTTCATTTGCCTCCCAGGGCGCCCCCCTCCCAGCGCCCTGCACCCTCAGTGACTGCCGTGTGAAGTGTGCTGAGAGGAAATGGCGCACAGCTGCAGTGCTGTGCGCTACCTTAAGAAGACTGAGGAGTCTTCTGCCGCCGATTCTGGACCTCTTCTCGTTTCAGCATCTGCAAGGGGGCCGGCGGCGAGGCTCCGGTGACCATCCAGGCTGTACCTGTGATCGTCCCTCTGGAGCTAATGTCCAGTAGCCAAAGAAGCCAATCCATCCTGCACGCAGGTGAGTTCACTTCTTCTCCCCTAAGTCCCTCGTTGCAGTGATCCTGTTGCCAGCAGGACTCACTGTAAAATAAAAAACCTAAGCTAAACTTTTCTAAGCAGCTCTTTAGGAGAGCCACCTAGATTGCACCCTTCTCGGCCGGGCACAAAACTCTAACTGAGGCTTGGAGGAGGGTCATAGGAGGAGGAGCCAGTGCACACCACCTGATCCTAAAGCTTTACTTTTTGTGCCCTCTCTCCTGCGGAGCCGCTATTCCCCATGGTCCTTTCAGGAACCCCAGCATCCACTAGGACGATAGAGAAAAGGAAATAGCTTTTTTGCACTTACTGACATCCTTGTAAAATGTAATTTATTTATATTTTGTGCGATAACCTGATTGGTTGGAGAAGACAGGGAGGACATGACCCCCCTGTGGTACTGTGTGGAAAATTGACATAAAAAGGAGGCCTGCGTGCCTCCAGAGTGTATTTGTACCAACTACTTTCTGCTGTGAACATCTTGCTGTATGCTGTTTCCCCTAGCAATAGGGAAGAATTCTCTTTAGAACTATTGCAAATAAATACCATTTACCTCAAGAAGACTGCGTCATCTTGTGACCTACAGGGTTATGCCAAACATAGCCCCGTCCTCCGGCTGTCCAGGGAAGCACCTAACGTCTCCAAGTTCCGCCTTCCGCCAGCTACCGGTAGAGGCCTAGCAAGTGGCTAGTGGGGATTCGTCAGCACCACACAGGTGTGGTAAGGCAGTGCGTCGGCACATACAGAGCAGAACCGTGGTTCCAAACGCCACGGCAGGTTAGGAGTTTGGTGGTGGCAGCAAGAACCCGCCCACAACACAGTGGGTGGAGTCAGTAACAGGCGGTTACTGACGGTAAGCGGGAATCCCCTATGTGTTCAGGTCCCGTGTGACCTAACCCTCCATTCTGTGCACAGGAGACGGGACGCGAAAGCGGTGAGTGCTTTCGTACGGGACCGTCCTGTCACAGGGGCGATTTATGGTCCTGCAGGGTGCACTGAAAATGGGCAGGGTGCAGCACCCTGCTGAAACAGCCTAGAAGGAACAATAGACAGGAATACATATAGATACTGCGGCCGAGTTTGCGTGTAGCGTGCTGCTAGTTGTGACGCTCCGGACCAATGATACAGACATGGACGTCACAAAGATGGAGGCAGACAGGACGAATTCAGAATACCGTGACAGCGCGGGTACATATAGTATTACATCACACCTAAACAGTATGACAAGTAATGTAATGGTGACACGAGAGCGGGTGCCACATGTGATCACAACACTGTCACTCTCAGGATAACTTCTCCATACACTACTACTCCTATCATACTGCATCACTGACCTAATACTCCCAGCATCATTACACTGTCACTCCCAGGATAACCTCTCCATGCACTACTACTACTCCTATCATACCGCATTACTGACCTAATACTCCCAGCATCATTACACTGTCACTCCCAGGATAACCTCTCCATGTACTACTACTCCTATCATACCTCATTACTGACCTAATACTCCCAGCATCATTACACTGTCACTCCCAGGATAACCTCTCCATGCACTACTCCTCCTATCATACCGCATTACTGACCTAATACTCCCAGCATCATTACACTGTCACTCCCAGGATAACCTCTCCATGTACTACTACTCCTCCTATCATACCACATTACTGACCTAATACTCCCAGCATCATTACACTGTCACTCCCAGGATAACCTCTCCATACACAACTCCTCCTATCATACCGCATTACTGACCTAATACTCCCAGCATCATTACACTGTCACTCCCAGGATATCCTCTCCATACACTACTCCTCCTATCATACCACATTACTGACCTAATACTCCCAGCATCATTACACTGTCACTCCCAGGATAACCTCTCCATACACTACTCCTCCTATCATACCGCATTACTGACCTAATACTCCCAGCATCATTACACTGTCACTCCCAGGATAACCTCTCCATACACTACTCCTCCTATCATACCTCATTACTGACCTAATACTCCCAGCATCATTACAATGTCACTCCCAGGATAACCTCTCCATACACTACTCCTATCATACCGCATTACTGACCTAATACTCCCAGCATCAGTACACTGTCACTCCCAGGATAACCTCTCCATGTACTACTACTCCTCCTATCATACCACATTACTGACCTAATACTCCCAGCATCATTACACTGTCACTCCCAGGATAACCTCTCCATGCACTACTCCTCCTATCATACCGCATTACTGACCTAATACTCCCAGCATCATTACACTGTCACTCCCAGGATAACCTCTCCATACACTACTCCTCCTATCATACCACATTACTGACCTAATACTCCCAGCATCATTACACTGTCACTCCCAGGATAACCTCTCCATACACTACTCCTCCTATCATACCTCATTACTGACCTAATACTCCCAGCATCATTACACTGTCACTCCCAGGATAACCTCTCCATGTACTACTACTCCTATCATACCTCATTACTGACCTAATACTCCCAGCATCATTACACTGTCACTCCCAGGATAACCTCTCCATACACTACTCCTCCTATCATACCTCATTACTGACCTAATACTCCCAGCATCATTACACTGTCACTCCCAGGATAACCTCTCCATGTACTACTACTCCTATCATACCTCATTACTGACCTAATACTCCCAGCATCATTACACTGTCACTCCCAGGATAACCTCTCCATGCACTACTACTCCTATCATACCTCATTACTGACCTAATACTCCCAGCATCATTACACTGTCACTCCCAGGATAACCTCTCCATACACTACTACTCCTATCATACCGCATTACTGACCTAATACTCCCAGCATCATTACACTGTCACTCCCAGGATAACCTCTCCATGCACTACTCCTCCTATCATACCGCATTACTGACCTAATACTCCCAGCATCATTACACTGTCACTCCCAGGATAACCTCTCCATGTACTACTACTCCTATCATACCTCATTACTGACCTAATACTCCCAGCATCATTACACTGTCACTCCCAGGATAACTTCTCCATACACTACTCCTCCTATCATACCGCATTACTGACCTTATACTCCCAGCATCATTACACTGTCACTCCCAGGATAACCTCTCCATGCACTACTCCTCCTATCATACCTCATTACTGACCTAATACTCCCAGCATCATTACACTGTCACTACCAGGATAACTTCTCCATGCACTACTCCTCCTCCTATCATACCTCATTACTGACCTAATACTCCCAGCATCATTACACCGTCACTCCCAGGATAACTTCTCCATGCACTACTCCTCCTATCATACCACATTACTGACCTAATACTCCCAGCATCATTACACTGTCACTCCCAGGATAACCTCTCCATGCACTCCTCCTCCTATCATACCTCATTACTGTCCTAATACTCCCAGCATTATTACACTGTCACTCCCAGGATAACTTCTCCATACACTACTACTCCTATCATACCTCATTACTGCCCTAATACTCCCAGCATCATTACACTGTCACTCCCAGGATAACTTCTCCATACACTACTACTCCTATCATACCTCATTACTGCCCTAATACTCCCAGCATCATTACACTGTCAATCCCAGGATAACTTCTCCATACACTACTACTCCTATCATACCTCATTACTGACCTAATACTCCCAGCATCATTACACTGTCACTCCCAGGATAACCTCTCCATACACTACTCCTCCTATCATACCTCATTACTGACCTAATACTCCCAGCATCATTACAATGTCACTCCCAGGATAACCTCTCCATACACTACTCCTATCATACCGCATTACTGACCTAATACTCCCAGCATCATTACACTGTCACTCCCAGGATAACCTCTCCATGCACTACTCCTCCTATCATACCGCATTATTGACCTAACACTCCCAGCATCATTACACTGTCACTCCCAGGATAACCTCTCCATACACTACTCCTCCTATCATACCGCATTACTGACCTAATACTCCCAGCATCATTACACTGTCACTCCCAGGATAACCTCTCCATGCACTACTACTACTCCTATCATACCGCATTACTGACCTAATACTCCCAGCATCATTACACTGTCACTCCCAGGATAACCTCTCCATGCACTACTACTACTCCTATCATACCGCATTACTGACCTAACACTCCCAGCATCATTACACTGTCACTCCCAGGATAACCTCTCCATGTACTACTACTCCTATCATACCTCATTACTGACCTAATACTCCCAGCATCATTACACTGTCACTCCCAGGATAACTTCTCCATACACTACTACTCCTATCATACCTCATTACTGCCCTAATACTCCCAGCATCATTACACTGTCACTCCCAGGATAACTTCTCCATGCACTACTACTCCTCCTATCATACCTCATTACTGACCTAATACTCCCAGCATCATTACACTGTCACTCCCAGGATAACCTCTCCATGTACTACTACTCCTATCATACCTCATTACTGACCTAATACTCCCAGCATCATTACACTGTCACTCCCAGGATAACCTCTCCATGCACTACTCCTCCTATCATACTGCATTACTGACCTAATACTCCCAGCATCATTACACTGTCACTCCCAGGATAACTTCTCCATGCACTACTCCTCCTATCATACCGCATTACTGACCTTATACTCCCAGCATCATTACACTGTCACTCCCAGGATAACCTCTCCATGTACTACTACTCCTATCATACCTCATTACTGACCTAATACTCCCAGCATCATTACACTGTCACTCCCAGGATAACTTCTCCATACACTACTACTCCTATCATACCTCATTACTGCCCTAATACTCCCAGCATCATTACACTGTCACTCCCAGGATAACTTCTCCATGCACTACTACTCCTCCTATCATACCTCATTACTGACCTAATACTCCCAGCATCATTACACTGTCACTCCCAGGATAACCTCTCCATGTACTACTACTCCTATCATATCTCATTACTGACCTAATACTCCCAGCATCATTACACTGTCACTCCCAGGATAACCTCTCCATGCACTACTACTACTATCATACCTCATTACTGACCTAATACTCCCAGCATCATTACAATGTCACTCCCATTATAACCTCTCCATACACTACTCCTCCTATCATACCTCATTACTGACCTAATACTCCCAGCATAATTACACTGTCACTCCCAGGATAACCTCTCCATGCACTACTCCTCCTATCATACCGCATTACTGACCTAAATCTCCCAGCATCATTACACTGTCACTCCCAGGATAACCTCTCCATACACTACTCCTATCATACCGCATTACTGACCTAATACTCCCAGCATCATTACACTGTCACTCCCAGGATAACCTCTCCATACACTACTCCTCCTATCATACCGCATTACTGACCTAACACTCCCAGCATCATTACACTGTCACTCCCAGGATAACCTCTCCATGTACTACTCCTCCTATCATACCACATTACTGACCTAATACTCCCAGCATCATTACACTGTCACTCCCAGGATAACCTCTCCATACACTACCCCTCCTATCATACTGCATTACTGACCTAATACTCCCAGCATCATTACACTGTCACTCCCAGGATAACCTCTCCATGCACTCCTCCTCCTATCATACCGCATTAATGACCTAATACTCCCAGCATGATTACACTGTCACTCCCAGGATAACTTCTCCATGCACTACTACTCCTCCTATCATACCTCATTACTGACCTAATACTCCCAGCATCATTACACTGTCACTCTCAGGATAACCTCTCCATACACAACTCCTCCTATCATACCGCATCACTGACCTAATACTCCCAGCATCATTACACTGTCACTCCCAGGATAACCTCTCCATGCACTACTCCTCCTATCATACCATATTACTGCCCTAATACTCCCAGCATCATTACACTGTCACTCCCAGGATAACCTCTCCATGCACTACTCCTCCTATCATACCTCATTACTGACCTAATACTCCCAGCATCATTACACTGTCACTCCCAGGATAACCTCTCCATGCACTCCTCCTCCTATCATACCGCATTAATGACCTAATACTCCCAGCATGATTACACTGTCACTCCCAGGATAACTTCTCCATGCACTACTACTCCTCCTATCATACCTCATTACTGACCTAATACTCCCACCATCATTACACTGTCACTCTCAGGATAACCTCTCCATACACAACTCCTCCTATCATACCGCATCACTGACCTAATACTCCCAGCATCATTACACTGTCACTCCCAGGATAACCTCTCCATGCACTACTCCTCCTATCATACCATATTACTGCCCTAATACTCCCAGCATCATTACACTGTCAATCCCAGGATAACTTCTCCATACACTACTACTCCTATCATACCTCATTACTGACCTAATACTCCCAGCATCATTACACTGTCACTCCCAGGATAACCTCTCCATACACTACTCCTCCTATCATACCTCATTACTGACCTAATACTCCCAGCATCATTACAATGTCACTCCCAGGATAACCTCTCCATACACTACTCCTATCATACCGCATTACTGACCTAATACTCCCAGCATCATTACACTGTCACTCCCAGGATAACCTCTCCATGCACTACTCCTCCTATCATACCGCATTATTGACCTAACACTCCCAGCATCATTACACTGTCACTCCCAGGATAACCTCTCCATACACTACTCCTCCTATCATACCGCATTACTGACCTAATACTCCCAGCATCATTACACTGTCACTCCCAGGATAACCTCTCCATGCACTACTACTACTCCTATCATACCGCATTACTGACCTAATACTCCCAGCATCATTACACTGTCACTCCCAGGATAACCTCTCCATGCACTACTACTACTCCTATCATACCGCATTACTGACCTAACACTCCCAGCATCATTACACTGTCACTCCCAGGATAACCTCTCCATGTACTACTACTCCTATCATACCTCATTACTGACCTAATACTCCCAGCATCATTACACTGTCACTCCCAGGATAACTTCTCCATACACTACTACTCCTATCATACCTCATTACTGCCCTAATACTCCCAGCATCATTACACTGTCACTCCCAGGATAACTTCTCCATGCACTACTACTCCTCCTATCATACCTCATTACTGACCTAATACTCCCAGCATCATTACACTGTCACTCCCAGGATAACCTCTCCATGTACTACTACTCCTATCATACCTCATTACTGACCTAATACTCCCAGCATCATTACACTGTCACTCCCAGGATAACCTCTCCATGCACTACTCCTCCTATCATACTGCATTACTGACCTAATACTCCCAGCATCATTACACTGTCACTCCCAGGATAACTTCTCCATGCACTACTCCTCCTATCATACCGCATTACTGACCTTATACTCCCAGCATCATTACACTGTCACTCCCAGGATAACCTCTCCATGTACTACTACTCCTATCATACCTCATTACTGACCTAATACTCCCAGCATCATTACACTGTCACTCCCAGGATAACTTCTCCATACACTACTACTCCTATCATACCTCATTACTGCCCTAATACTCCCAGCATCATTACACTGTCACTCCCAGGATAACTTCTCCATGCACTACTACTCCTCCTATCATACCTCATTACTGACCTAATACTCCCAGCATCATTACACTGTCACTCCCAGGATAACCTCTCCATGTACTACTACTCCTATCATATCTCATTACTGACCTAATACTCCCAGCATCATTACACTGTCACTCCCAGGATAACCTCTCCATGCACTACTACTACTATCATACCTCATTACTGACCTAATACTCCCAGCATCATTACAATGTCACTCCCGTTATAACCTCTCCATACACTACTCCTCCTATCATACCTCATTACTGACCTAATACTCCCAGCATAATTACACTGTCACTCCCAGGATAACCTCTCCATGCACTACTCCTCCTATCATACCGCATTACTGACCTAATACTCCCAGCATCATTACACTGTCACTCCCAGGATAACCTCTCCATACACTACTCCTATCATACCGCATTACTGACCTAATACTCCCAGCATCATTACACTGTCACTCCCAGGATAACCTCTCCATACACTACTCCTCCTATCATACCGCATTACTGACCTAACACTCCCAGCATCATTACACTGTCACTCCCAGGATAACCTCTCCATGTACTACTCCTCCTATCATACCGCATTACTGACCTAATACTCCCAGCATCATTACACTGTCACTCCCAGGATAACCTCTCCGTACACTACTCCTCCTATCATACCGCATTAATGACCTAATACTCCCAGCATGATTACACTGTCACTCTCAGGATAACCTCTCCATACACAACTCCTCCTATCATACCGCATCACTGACCTAATACTCCCAGCATCATTACACTGTCACTCCCAGGATAACCTCTCCATGCACTACTCCTCCTATCATACCATATTACTGCCCTAATACTCCCAGCATCATTACACTGTCACTCCCAGGATAACCTTTCCATGCACTACTCCTTCTATCATACCGCATTACTGACCTTATACTCCCAGCATCATTACACTGTCACTCCCAGGATAACCTCTCCATGTACTACTACTCCTATCATACCTCATTACTGACCTAATACTCCCAGCATCATTACACTGTCACTCCCAGGATAACTTCTCCATACACTACTACTCCTATCATACCTCATTACTGCCCTAATACTCCCAGCATCATTACACTGTCACTCCCAGGATAACTTCTCCATGCACTACTACTCCTCCTATCATACCTCATTACTGACCTAATACTCCCAGCATCATTACACTGTCACTCCCAGGATAACCTCTCCATGTACTACTACTCCTATCATACCTCATTACTGACCTAATACTCCCAGCATCATTACACTGTCACTCCCAGGATAACCTCTCCATGCACTACTCCTCCTATCATACTGCATTACTGACCTAATACTCCCAGCATCATTACACTGTCACTCCCAGGATAACTTCTCCATGCACTACTCCTCCTATCATACCGCATTACTGACCTTATACTCCCAGCATCATTACACTGTCACTCCCAGGATAACCTCTCCATGTACTACTACTCCTATCATACCTCATTACTGACCTAATACTCCCAGCATCATTACACTGTCACTCCCAGGATAACTTCTCCATACACTACTACTCCTATCATACCTCATTACTGCCCTAATACTCCCAGCATCATTACACTGTCACTCCCAGGATAACTTCTCCATGCACTACTACTCCTCCTATCATACCTCATTACTGACCTAATACTCCCAGCATCATTACACTGTCACTCCCAGGATAACCTCTCCATGTACTACTACTCCTATCATACCTCATTACTGACCTAATACTCCCAGCATCATTACACTGTCACTCCCAGGATAACCTCTCCATGCACTACTCCTCCTTTCATACCTCATTACTGACCTAATACTCCCAGCATCATTACAATGTCACTCCCAGGATAACCTCTCCATGCACTACTACTACTATCATACCTCATTACTGACCTAATACTCCCAGCATCATTACAATGTCACTCCCATTATAACCTCTCCATACACTACTCCTCCTATCATACCTCATTACTGACCTAATACTCCCAGCATAATTACACTGTCACTCCCAGGATAACCTCTCCATGCACTACTCCTCCTATCATACCGCATTACTGACCTAATACTCCCAGCATCATTACACTGTCACTCCCAGGATAACCTCTCCATACACTACTCCTATCATACCGCATTACTGACCTAATACTCCCAGCATCATTACACTGTCACTCCCAGGATAACCTCTCCATACACTACTCCTCCTATCATACCTCATTACTGACCTAATACTCCCAGCATCATTACAATGTCACTCCCAGGATAACCTCTCCATACACTACTCCTCCTATCATACCTCATTACTGACCTAACACTCCCAGCATCATTACACTGTCACTCCCAGGATAAACTCTCCATGCACTACTACTCATCCTATCATACCACATTACTGACCTAATACTCCCAGCATCATTACACTGTCACTCCCAGGATAACCTCTCCATACACTACTCCTCCTATCATACCGCATTACTGACCTAATACTCCCAGCATCATTACACTGTCACTCCCAGGATAACCTCTCCATGCACTACTAACTCCTATCATACCACATTACTGACCTAATACTCCCAGCATCATTACACTGTCCCTCCCAGGATAACCTCTCCATGCACTCCTCCTCCTATCATACCGCATTAATGACCTAATACTCCCAGCATGATTACACTGTCACTCCCAGGATAACTTCTCCATGCACTACTACTCCTCCTATCATACCTCATTACTGACCTAATACTCCCAGCATCATTACACTGTCACTCTCAGGATAACCTCTCCATACACAACTCCTCCTATCATACCGCATCACTGACCTAATACTCCCAGCATCATTACACTGTCACTCCCAGGATAACCTCTCCATGCACTACTCCTCCTATCATACCATATTACTGCCCTAATACTCCCAGCATCATTACACTGTCACTCCCAGGATAACCTCTCCATGCACTACTCCTCCTATCATACCTCATTACTGACCTAATACTCCCAGCATCATTACACTGTCACTCCCAGGATAACCTCTCCATGCACTACTCCTCCTATCATACCTCATTACTGACCGAATACTCCCAGCATCATTACACCGTCACTCCCAGGATAACTTCTCCATGCACTACTCCTCCTATCATACCTCATTACTGACCTAATACTCCCAGCATCATTACACTGTCACTCCCAGGATAACCTCTCCATGCACTACTACTCCTATCATACCGCATTACTGACCTAATACTCCCAGCATAATTACACTGTCACTCCCAGGATAACCTCTCCATGCACTACTCCTCCTATAATACTTCATTACTGACCGAATACTCCCAGCATCATTACACCGTCACTCCCAGGATAACTTCTCCATGCACTACTCCTCCTATCATACCACATTACTGACCTAATACTCCCAGCATCATTACACTGTCACTCCCAGGATAACCTCTCCATGCACTACTACTACTATCATACCTCATTACTGACCTAATACTCCCAGCATCATTACACTGTCACTCCCAGGATAACTTCTCCATGCACTACTACTCCTATCATACCGCATTACTGACCTAATACTCCCAGCATCATTACACTGTCACTCCCAGGATAACCTCTCCATACACTACTCCTCCTATCATACCGCATTACTGACCTAACACTCCCAGCATCATTACACTGTCACTCCCAGGATAACCTCTCCATGTACTACTCCTCCTATCATACCACATTACTGACCTAATACTCCCAGCATCATTACACTGTCACTCCCAGGATAACCTCTCCATGCACTCCTCCTCCTATCATACCGCATTAATGACCTAATACTCCCAGCATGATTACACTGTCACTCCCAGGATAACTTCTCCATGCACTACTACTCCTCCTATCATACCTCATTACTGACCTAATACTCCCAGCATCATTACACTGTCACTCTCAGGATAACCTCTCCATACACAACTCCTCCTATCATACCGCATCACTGACCTAATACTCCCAGCATCATTACACTGTCACTCCCAGGATAACCTCTCCATGCACTACTCCTCCTATCATACCATATTACTGCCCTAATACTCCCAGCATCATTACACTGTCACTCCCAGGATAACCTCTCCATGCACTACTCCTCCTATCATACCTCATTACTGACCTAATACTCCCAGCATCATTACACTGTCACTCCCAGGATAACCTCTCCATGCACTCCTCCTCCTATCATACCGCATTAATGACCTAATACTCCCAGCATGATTACACTGTCACTCCCAGGATAACTTCTCCATGCACTACTACTCCTCCTATCATACCTCATTACTGACCTAATACTCCCAGCATCATTACACTGTCACTCTCAGGATAACCTCTCCATACACAACTCCTCCTATCATACCGCATCACTGACCTAATACTCCCAGCATCATTACACTGTCACTCCCAGGATAACCTCTCCATGCACTACTCCTCCTATCATACCATATTACTGCCCTAATACTCCCAGCATCATTACACTGTCAATCCCAGGATAACTTCTCCATACACTACTACTCCTATCATACCTCATTACTGACCTAATACTCCCAGCATCATTACACTGTCACTCCCAGGATAACCTCTCCATACACTACTCCTCCTATCATACCTCATTACTGACCTAATACTCCCAGCATCATTACAATGTCACTCCCAGGATAACCTCTCCATACACTACTCCTATCATACCGCATTACTGACCTAATACTCCCAGCATCATTACACTGTCACTCCCAGGATAACCTCTCCATGCACTACTCCTCCTATCATACCGCATTACTGACCTAACACTCCCAGCATCATTACACTGTCACTCCCAGGATAACCTCTCCATGTACTACTCCTCCTATCATACCACATTACTGACCTAATACTCCCAGCATCATTACACTGTCACTCCCAGGATAACCTCTCCATGCACTCCTCCTCCTATCATACCGCATTAATGACCTAATACTCCCAGCATGATTACACTGTCACTCCCAGGATAACTTCTCCATGCACTACTACTCCTCCTATCATACCTCATTACTGACCTAATACTCCCAGCATCATTACACTGTCACTCTCAGGATAACCTCTCCATACACAACTCCTCCTATCATACCGCATCACTGACCTAATACTCCCAGCATCATTACACTGTCACTCCCAGGATAACCTCTCCATGCACTACTCCTCCTATCATACCATATTACTGCCCTAATACTCCCAGCATCATTACACTGTCACTCCCAGGATAACCTCTCCATGCACTACTCCTCCTATCATACCTCATTACTGACCTAATACTCCCAGCATCATTACACTGTCACTCCCAGGATAACCTCTCCATGTACTACTCCTCCTATCATACCACATTACTGACCTAATACTCCCAGCATCATTACACTGTCACTCCCAGGATAACCTCTCCATGCACTCCTCCTCCTATCATACCGCATTAATGACCTAATACTCCCAGCATGATTACACTGTCACTCCCAGGATAACTTCTCCATGCACTACTACTCCTCCTATCATACCTCATTACTGACCTAATACTCCCAGCATCATTACACTGTCACTCTCAGGATAACCTCTCCATACACAACTCCTCCTATCATACCGCATCACTGACCTAATACTCCCAGCATCATTACACTGTCACTCCCAGGATAACCTCTCCATGCACTACTCCTCCTATCATACCATATTACTGCCCTAATACTCCCAGCATCATTACACTGTCACTCCCAGGATAACCTCTCCATGCACTACTCCTCCTATCATACCTCATTACTGACCTAATACTCCCAGCATCATTACACTGTCACTCCCAGGATAACCTCTCCATGCACTCCTCCTCCTATCATACCGCATTAATGACCTAATACTCCCAGCATGATTACACTGTCACTCCCAGGATAACTTCTCCATGCACTACTACTCCTCCTATCATACCTCATTACTGACCTAATACTCCCAGCATCATTACACTGTCACTCTCAGGATAACCTCTCCATACACAACTCCTCCTATCATACCGCATCACTGACCTAATACTCCCAGCATCATTACACTGTCACTCCCAGGATAACCTCTCCATGCACTACTCCTCCTATCATACCATATTACTGCCCTAATACTCCCAGCATCATTACACTGTCAATCCCAGGATAACTTCTCCATACACTACTACTCCTATCATACCTCATTACTGACCTAATACTCCCAGCATCATTACACTGTCACTCCCAGGATAACCTCTCCATACACTACTCCTCCTATCATACCTCATTACTGACCTAATACTCCCAGCATCATTACAATGTCACTCCCAGGATAACCTCTCCATACACTACTCCTATCATACCGCATTACTGACCTAATACTCCCAGCATCATTACACTGTCACTCCCAGGATAACCTCTCCATGCACTACTCCTCCTATCATACCGCATTATTGACCTAACACTCCCAGCATCATTACACTGTCACTCCCAGGATAACCTCTCCATACACTACTCCTCCTATCATACCGCATTACTGACCTAATACTCCCAGCATCATTACACTGTCACTCCCAGGATAACCTCTCCATACACTACTACTCCTATCATACCTCATTACTGACCTAACACTCCCAGCATCATTACACTGTCACTCCCAGGATAACCTCTCCATGTACTACTACTCCTATCATACCTCATTACTGACCTAATACTCCCAGCATCATTACACTGTCACTCCCAGGATAACTTCTCCATACACTACTACTCCTATCATACCTCATTACTGCCCTAATACTCCCAGCATCATTACACTGTCACTCCCAGGATAACTTCTCCATGCACTACTACTCCTCCTATCATACCTCATTACTGACCTAATACTCCCAGCATCATTACACTGTCACTCCCAGGATAACCTCTCCATGTACTACTACTCCTATCATACCTCATTACTGACCTAATACTCCCAGCATCATTACACTGTCACTCCCAGGATAACCTCTCCATGCACTACTCCTCCTATCATACTGCATTACTGACCTAATACTCCCAGCATCATTACACTGTCACTCCCAGGATAACTTCTCCATGCACTACTCCTCCTATCATACCGCATTACTGACCTTATACTCCCAGCATCATTACACTGTCACTCCCAGGATAACCTCTCCATGTACTACTACTCCTATCATACCTCATTACTGACCTAATACTCCCAGCATCATTACACTGTCACTCCCAGGATAACTTCTCCATACACTACTACTCCTATCATACCTCATTACTGCCCTAATACTCCCAGCATCATTACACTGTCACTCCCAGGATAACTTCTCCATGCACTACTACTCCTCCTATCATACCTCATTACTGACCTAATACTCCCAGCATCATTACACTGTCACTCCCAGGATAACCTCTCCATGTACTACTACTCCTATCATATCTCATTACTGACCTAATACTCCCAGCATCATTACACTGTCACTCCCAGGATAACCTCTCCATGCACTACTACTACTATCATACCTCATTACTGACCTAATACTCCCAGCATCATTACAATGTCACTCCCGTTATAACCTCTCCATACACTACTCCTCCTATCATACCTCATTACTGACCTAATACTCCCAGCATAATTACACTGTCACTCCCAGGATAACCTCTCCATGCACTACTCCTCCTATCATACCGCATTACTGACCTAATACTCCCAGCATCATTACACTGTCACTCCCAGGATAACCTCTCCATACACTACTCCTATCATACCGCATTACTGACCTAATACTCCCAGCATCATTACACTGTCACTCCCAGGATAACCTCTCCATACACTACTCCTCCTATCATACCGCATTACTGACCTAACACTCCCAGCATCATTACACTGTCACTCCCAGGATAACCTCTCCATGTACTACTCCTCCTATCATACCACATTACTGACCTAATACTCCCAGCATCATTACACTGTCACTCCCAGGATAACCTCTCCATACACTACTCCTCCTATCATACTGCATTACTGACCTAATACTCCCAGCATCATTACACTGTCACTCCCAGGATAACCTCTCCATGCACTCCTCCTCCTATCATACCGCATTAATGACCTAATACTCCCAGCATGATTACACTGTCACTCCCAGGATAACTTCTCCATGCACTACTACTCCTCCTATCATACCTCATTACTGACCTAATACTCCCAGCATCATTACACTGTCACTCTCAGGATAACCTCTCCATACACAACTCCTCCTATCATACCGCATCACTGACCTAATACTCCCAGCATCATTACACTGTCACTCCCAGGATAACCTCTCCATGCACTACTCCTCCTATCATACCATATTACTGCCCTAATACTCCCAGCATCATTACACTGTCACTCCCAGGATAACCTCTCCATGCACTACTCCTCCTATCATACCTCATTACTGACCTAATACTCCCAGCATCATTACACTGTCACTCCCAGGATAACCTCTCCATGCACTACTCCTCCTATCATACCTCATTACTGACCGAATACTCCCAGCATCATTACACCGTCACTCCCAGGATAACTTCTCCATGCACTACTCCTCCTATCATACCTCATTACTGACCTAATACTCCCAGCATCATTACACTGTCACTCCCAGGATAACCTCTCCATGCACTACTACTCCTATCATACCGCATTACTGACCTAATACTCCCAGCATAATTACACTGTCACTCCCAGGATAACCTCTCCATGCACTACTCCTCCTATAATACCTCATTACTGACCGAATACTCCCAGCATCATTACACCGTCACTCCCAGGATAACTTCTCCATGCACTACTCCTCCTATCATACCGCATTACTGACCTAATACTCCCAGCATCATTACACTGTCACTCCCAGGATAACTTCTCCATGCACTACTACTCCTATCATACCGCATTACTGACCTAATACTCCCAGCATCATTACACTGTCACTCCCAGGATAACCTCTCCATGCACTACTCCTCCTATCATACCGCATTACTGACCTAATACTCCCAGCATCATTACACTGTCACTCCCAGGATAACCTCTCCACACACTACTCCTATCATACCGCATTACTGACCTAATACTCCCAGCATCATTACACTGTCACTCCCAGGATAACCTCTCCATGCACTACTACTCCTATCATACCGCATTACTGACCTAATACTCCCAGCATCATTACACTGTCACTCCCAGGATAACCTCTCCATGCACTACTACTCCTATCATACCGCATTACTGACCTAATACTCCCAGCATCATTACACTGTCACTCCCAGGATAACCTCTCCATGCACTACTCCTCATATCATACTGCATTACTGACCTAATACTCCCAGCATCATTACACTGTCACTCCCAGGATAACCTCTCCATGCACTACTCCTCCTATCATACTGCATTACTGAACTAATACTCCCAGCATCATTACACTGTCACTCCCAGGATAACCTCTCCACACACTACTCCTATCATACCGCATTACTGACCTAATACTCCCAGCATCATTACACTGTCACTCCCAGGATAACCTCTCCATGCACTACTCCTCCTATCATACCGCATTACTGACCTTATACTCCCAGCATCATTACACTGTCACTCCCAGGATAACCTCTCCATGTACTACTACTCCTATCATACCTCATTACTGACCTAATACTCCCAGCATCATTACACTGTCACTCCCAGGATAACCTCTCCATGCACTACTCCTCCTATCATACCTCATTACTGACCTAATACTCCCAGCATCATTACACTGTCACTCCCAGGATAACCTCTCCATGCACTACTACTACTCCTATCATACCTCATTACTGACCTAATACTCCCAGCATCATTACACTGTCACTCCCAGGATAACCTCTCCATGCACTCCTCCTCCTATCATACCGCATTATTGACCTAACACTCCCAGCATCATTACACTGTCACTCCCAGGATAACTTCTCCATGCACTACTCCTCCTATCATACCACATTACTGCCCTAATACTCCCAGCATCATTACACTGTCACTCCCAGGATAACCTTTCCATGCACTACTCCTCCTATCATACCGCATTACTGACCTTATACTCCCAGCATCATTACACTGTCACTCCCAGGATAACCTCTCCATGTACTACTACTCCTATCATACCTCATTACTGACCTAATACTCCCAGCATCATTACACTGTCACTCCCAGGATAACTTCTCCATACACTACTACTCCTATCATACCTCATTACTGCCCTAATACTCCCAGCATCATTACACTGTCACTCCCAGGATAACTTCTCCATGCACTACTACTCCTCCTATCATACCTCATTACTGACCTAATACTCCCAGCATCATTACACTGTCACTCCCAGGATAACCTCTCCATGTACTACTACTCCTATCATACCTCATTACTGACCTAATACTCCCAGCATCATTACACTGTCACTCCCAGGATAACCTCTCCATGCACTACTCCTCCTATCATACTGCATTACTGACCTAATACTCCCAGCATCATTACACTGTCACTCCCAGGATAACTTCTCCATGCACTACTCCTCCTATCATACCGCATTACTGACCTTATACTCCCAGCATCATTACACTGTCACTCCCAGGATAACCTCTCCATGTACTACTACTCCTATCATACCTCATTACTGACCTAATACTCCCAGCATCATTACACTGTCACTCCCAGGATAACTTCTCCATACACTACTACTCCTATCATACCTCATTACTGCCCTAATACTCCCAGCATCATTACACTGTCACTCCCAGGATAACTTCTCCATGCACTACTACTCCTCCTATCATACCTCATTACTGACCTAATACTCCCAGCATCATTACACTGTCACTCCCAGGATAACCTCTCCATGTACTACTACTCCTATCATACCTCATTACTGACCTAATACTCCCAGCATCATTACACTGTCACTCCCAGGATAACCTCTCCATGCACTACTCCTCCTTTCATACCTCATTACTGACCTAATACTCCCAGCATCATTACAATGTCACTCCCAGGATAACCTCTCCATGCACTACTACTACTATCATACCTCATTACTGACCTAATACTCCCAGCATCATTACAATGTCACTCCCATTATAACCTCTCCATACACTACTCCTCCTATCATACCTCATTACTGACCTAATACTCCCAGCATAATTACACTGTCACTCCCAGGATAACCTCTCCATGCACTACTCCTCCTATCATACCGCATTACTGACCTAATACTCCCAGCATCATTACACTGTCACTCCCAGGATAACCTCTCCATACACTACTCCTATCATACCGCATTACTGACCTAATACTCCCAGCATCATTACAATGTCACTCCCAGGATAACCTCTCCATACACTACTCCTCCTATCATACCTCATTACTGACCTAACACTCCCAGCATCATTACACTGTCACTCCCAGGATAAACTCTCCATGCACTACTACTCATCCTATCATACCACATTACTGACCTAATACTCCCAGCATCATTACACTGTCACTCCCAGGATAACCTCTCCATACACTACTCCTCCTATCATACCGCATTACTGACCTAATACTCCCAGCATCATTACACTGTCACTCCCAGGATAACCTCTCCATGCACTACTAACTCCTATCATACCACATTACTGACCTAATACTCCCAGCATCATTACACTGTCCCTCCCAGGATAACCTCTCCATGCACTCCTCCTCCTATCATACCGCATTAATGACCTAATACTCCCAGCATGATTACACTGTCACTCCCAGGATAACTTCTCCATGCACTACTACTCCTCCTATCATACCTCATTACTGACCTAATACTCCCAGCATCATTACACTGTCACTCTCAGGATAACCTCTCCATACACAACTCCTCCTATCATACCGCATCACTGACCTAATACTCCCAGCATCATTACACTGTCACTCCCAGGATAACCTCTCCATGCACTACTCCTCCTATCATACGATATTACTGCCCTAATACTCCCAGCATCATTACACTGTCACTCCCAGGATAACCTCTCCATGCACTACTCCTCCTATCATACCTCATTACTGACCTAATACTCCCAGCATCATTACACTGTCACTCCCAGGATAACCTCTCCATGCACTACTCCTCCTATCATACCTCATTACTGACCGAATACTCCCAGCATCATTACACCGTCACTCCCAGGATAACTTCTCCATGCACTACTCCTCCTATCATACCTCATTACTGACCTAATACTCCCAGCATCATTACACTGTCACTCCCAGGATAACCTCTCCATGCACTACTACTCCTATCATACCGCATTACTGACCTAATACTCCCAGCATAATTACACTGTCACTCCCAGGATAACCTCTCCATGCACTACTCCTCCTATAATACTTCATTACTGACCGAATACTCCCAGCATCATTACACCGTCACTCCCAGGATAACTTCTCCATGCACTACTCCTCCTATCATACCACATTACTGACCTAATACTCCCAGCATCATTACACTGTCACTCCCAGGATAACCTCTCCATGCACTACTACTACTATCATACCTCATTACTGACCTAATACTCCCAGCATCATTACACTGTCACTCCCAGGATAACTTCTCCATGCACTACTACTCCTATCATACCGCATTACTGACCTAATACTCCCAGCATCATTACACTGTCACTCCCAGGATAACCTCTCCATGCACTACTCCTCCTATCATACCGCATTACTGACCTAATACTCCCAGCATCATTACACTGTCACTCCCAGGATAACCTCTCCACACACTACTCCTATCATACCGCATTACTGACCTAATACTCCCAGCATCATTACACTGTCACTCCCAGGATAACCTCTCCATGCACTACTACTCCTATCATACCGCATTACTGACCTAATACTCCCAGCATCATTACACTGTCACTCCCAGGATAACCTCTCCATGCACTACTACTCCTATCATACCGCATTACTGACCTAATACTCCCAGCATCATTACACTGTCACTCCCAGGATAACCTCTCCATGCACTACTCCTCCTATCATACTGCATTACTGACCTAATACTCCCAGCATCATTACACTGTCACTCCCAGGATAACCTCTCCATGCACTACTCCTCCTATCATACTGCATTACTGACCTAATACTCCCAGCATCATTACACTGTCACTCCCAGGATAACCTCTCCACACACTACTCCTATCATACCGCATTACTGACCTAATACTCCCAGCATCATTACACTGTCACTCCCAGGATAACCTCTCCATGCATTCCTCCTCCTATCATACCTCATTACTGTCCTAATACTCCCAGCATCATTACACTGTCACTCTCAGGATAACCTCTCCATGCACTACTCCTCCTATCATACTGCATTACTGACCTAATACTCCCAGCATCATTACACTGTCACTCCCAGGATAACCTCTCCATGCACTACTCCTCCTATCATACTGCATTACTGACCTAATACTCCCAGCATCATTACACTGTCACTCCCAGGATAACCTCTCCACACACTACTCCTATCATACCGCATTACTGACCTAATACTCCCAGCATCAGTACACTGTCACTCCCAGGATAACCTCTCCATGCACTACTACTCCTCCTATCATACCTCATTACTGACCTAATACTCCCAGCATCATTACACTGTCACTCCCAGGATAACCTCTCCATGCACTACTACTCCTCCTATCATACCGCATTACTGACCTAACACTCCCAGCATCATTACACTGTCACTCCCAGGATAACCTCTCCATGCACTACTCCTCCTATCATACCACATTACTGACCTAATACTCCCAGCATCATTACACTGTCACTCCCAGGATAACCTCTCCATACACTACTCCTCCTATCATACCGCATTACTGACCTAATACTCCCAGCATCATTACACTGTCACTCCCAGGATAACCTCTCCATGCACTACTACTACTCCTATCATACCGCATTACTGACCTAATACTCCCAGCATCATTACACTGTTACTCCCAGGATAACCTCTCCATACACAACTCCTATCATACTGCATTACTGACCTAATACTCCCAGCATCATTACACTGTCACTCCCAGGACCACCTCTCCATACACTACTACTCCTATCATACCTCATTACTGACCTAATACTCCCAGCATCATAACACTGTCACTCCCAGGATAACTTCTCCATGTACTACTACTCCTATCATACCGCATTACTGACCTAATACTCCCAGCATCATTACACTGTCACTCCCAGGATAACCTCTCCACACACTACTCCTATCATACCGCATTACTGACCTAATACTCCCAGCATCATTACACTGTCACTCCCAGGATAACCTCTCCATGCACTACTACTCCTATCATACCGCATTATTGACCTAATACTCCCAGCATCATTACACTGTCACTCCCAGGATAACCTCTCCATGTACTACTACTCCTATCATACCTCATTACTGACCTAATACTCCCAGCATCATTACACTGTCACTCCCAGGATAACTTCTCCATACACTACTCCTCCTATCATACCGCATTACTGACCTTATACTCCCAGCATCATTACACTGTCACTCCCAGGATAACTTCTCCATACACTACTCCTCCTATCATACCTCATTACTGACCTAATACTCCCAGCATCATTACACTGTCACTCCCAGGATAACTTCTCCATACACTACTCCTCCTATCATACCGCATTACTGACCTAATACTCCCAGCATCATTACACTGTCACTCCCAGGATAACCTCTCCATGCACTACTACTCTTATCATACCTCATTACTGACCTAATACTCCCAGCATCATTACACTGTCACTCCCAGGATAACCTCTCCATGCACTACTACTCCTATCATACCGCATTACTGACCTAATACTCCCAGCATCATTACACTGTCACTCCCAGAATAACTTCTCCATGCACTACTCCTCCTATCATACCGCATTACTGACCTTATACTCCCAGCATCATTACACTGTCACTCCCAGGATAACCTCTCCATACACTACTCCTCCTATCATACCGCATTACTGACCTAACACTTCCAGCATCATTACACTGTCACTCCCAGGATAACCTCTCCATACACTACTCCTCCTATCATACCGCATTACTGACCTTATACTCCCAGCATCATTACACTGTCACTCCCAGGATAACCTCTCCATGTACTACTCCTCCTATCATACCGCATTACTGACCTAATACTCCCAGCATCATTACACTGTCACTCCCAGGATAACTTCTCCATACACTACTCCTCCTATCATACCGCATTACTGACCTAATACTCCCAGCATCATTACACTGTCACTCCCAGGATAACCTCTCCATGCACTACTCCTCATATCATACCTCATTACTGACCTAATACTCCCAGCATCATTACACTGTCACTCCCAGGATAACTTCTCCATACACTACTCCTCCTATCATACCGCATTACTGACCTAATACTCCCAGCATTATTACACTGTCACTCCCAGGATAACTTCTCCATGCACTACTACTCCTATCATACCGCATTACTGACCTAATACTCCCAGCATCATTACACTGTCACTCCCAGGATAACTTCTCCATACACTACTCCTCCTATCATACCGCATTACTGACCTAATACTCCAAGCATTATTACACTGTCACTCCCAGGATAACTTCTCCATGCACTACTCCTCCTATCATACCTCATTACTGACCTAATACTCCCAGCATCATTACACTGTCACTCCCAGGATAACTTCTCCATACACTACTCCTCCTATCATACCGTATTACTGACCTAATACTCCCAGCATCATTACACTGTCACTCCCAGGATAACTTCTCCATACACTACTCCTCCTATCATACCGCATTACTGACCTAATACTCCCAGCATTATTACACTGTCACTCCCAGGATAACTTCTCCATGCACTACTCCTCCTATCATACCGCATTACTGACCTTATACTCCCAGCATCATTACACTGTCACTCCCAGGATAACCTCTCCATGTACTACTACTCCTATCATACCTCATTACTGACCTAATACTCCCAGCATCATTACACTGTCACTCCCAGGATAACTTCTCCATACACTACTACTCCTATCATACCTCATTACTGCCCTAATACTCCCAGCATCATTACACTGTCACTCCCAGGATAACTTCTCCATACACTACTACTCCTATCATACCTCATTACTGCCCTAATACTCCCAGCATCATTACACTGTCACTCCCAGGATAACTTCTCCATACACTACTACTCCTATCATACCTCATCACTGACCTAATACTCCCAGCATCATTACACCGTCACTCCCAGGATAACCTCTCCATGCACTACTCCTCCTATCATACCTCATTACTGACCTAATACTCCCAGCATAATTACACTGTCACTCCCAGGATAACTTCTCCATGCACTCCTCCTCCTATCATTCCGCATTACTGACCAAATACTCCCAGCATCATTACACTGTCACTCCCAGGATAACCTCTCCATGCACTACTCCTCCTATCATACCTCATTACTGACCTAATACTCCCAGCATCATTACACTGTCACTCCCAGGATAACCTCTCCATACACTACTCCTCCTATCATACCGCATTACTGACCTAACACTCCCAGCATCATTACACTGTCACTCCCAGGATAACCTCTCCATGCACTACTCCTCCTATCATACCGCATTATTGACCTAACACTCCCAGCATCATTACACTGTCACTCCCAGGATAACCTCTCCATACACTATTCCTCCTATCATACCGCATTACTGACCTAATACTCCCAGCATCATTACACTGTCACTCCCAGGATAACCTCTCCATGCACTACTACTACTACTCCTATCATACCGCATTACTGACCTAATACTCCCAGCATCATTACACTGTCACTCCCAGGATAACCTCTCCATGCACTACTACTACTCCTATCATACCGCATTACTGACCTAACACTCCCAGCATCATTACACTGTCACTCCCAGGATAACTTCTCCATGCACTACTCCTCCTATCATACCTCATCACTGACCTAATACTCCCAGCATCATTACACCGTCACTCCCAGGATAACCTCTCCATGCACTACTCCTCCTATCATACCTCATTACTGACCTAATACTCCCAGCATAATTACACTGTCACTCCCAGGATAACTTCTCCATGCACTCCTCCTCCTATCATTCCGCATTACTGACCAAATACTCCCAGCATCATTACACTGTCACTCCCAGGATAACCTCTCCATGCACTACTCCTCCTATCATACCTCATTACTGACCTAATACTCCCAGCATCATTACACTGTCACTCCCAGGATAACCTCTCCATACACTACTCCTCCTATCATACCGCATTACTGACCTAACACTCCCAGCATCATTACACTGTCACTCCCAGGATAACTTCTCCATGCACTACTCCTCCTATCATACCTCATCACTGACCTAATACTCCCAGCATCATTACACCGTCACTCCCAGGATAACCTCTCCATGCACTACTCCTCCTATCATACCTCATTACTGACCTAATACTCCCAGCATAATTACACTGTCACTCCCAGGATAACTTCTCCATGCACTCCTCCTATCATTCCGCATTACTGACCAAATACTCCCAGCATCATTACACTGTCACTCCCAGGATAACCTCTCCATGCACTACTCCTCCTATCATACCTCATTACTGACCTAATACTCCCAGCATCATTACACTGTCACTCCCAGGATAACTTCTCCATACACTACTCCTCCTATCATACCGCATTACTGACCTTATACTCCCAGCATCATTACACTGTCACTCCCAGGATAACTTCTCCATACACTACTCCTCCTATCATACCTCATTACTGACCTAATACTCCCAGCATCATTACACTGTCACTCCCAGGATAACTTCTCCATACACTACTCCTCCTATCATACCGCATTACTGACCTAATACTCCCAGCATCATTACACTGTCACTCCCAGGATAACCTCTCCATGCACTACTACTCTTATCATACCTCATTACTGACCTAATACTCCCAGCATCATTACACTGTCACTCCCAGGATAACCTCTCCATGCACTACTACTCCTATCATACCGCATTACTGACCTAATACTCCCAGCATCATTACACTGTCACTCCCAGAATAACTTCTCCATGCACTACTCCTCCTATCATACCGCATTACTGACCTTATACTCCCAGCATCATTACACTGTCACTCCCAGGATAACCTCTCCATACACTACTCCTCCTATCATACCGCATTACTGACCTAACACTTCCAGCATCATTACACTGTCACTCCCAGGATAACCTCTCCATACACTACTCCTCCTATCATACCGCATTACTGACCTTATACTCCCAGCATCATTACACTGTCACTCCCAGGATAACCTCTCCATGTACTACTCCTCCTATCATACCGCATTACTGACCTAATACTCCCAGCATCATTACACTGTCACTCCCAGGATAACTTCTCCATACACTACTCCTCCTATCATACCGCATTACTGACCTAATACTCCCAGCATCATTACACTGTCACTCCCAGGATAACCTCTCCATGCACTACTCCTCATATCATACCTCATTACTGACCTAATACTCCCAGCATCATTACACTGTCACTCCCAGGATAACTTCTCCATACACTACTCCTCCTATCATACCGCATTACTGACCTAATACTCCCAGCATTATTACACTGTCACTCCCAGGATAACTTCTCCATGCACTACTACTCCTATCATACCGCATTACTGACCTAATACTCCCAGCATCATTACACTGTCACTCCCAGGATAACTTCTCCATACACTACTCCTCCTATCATACCGCATTACTGACCTAATACTCCAAGCATTATTACACTGTCACTCCCAGGATAACTTCTCCATGCACTACTCCTCCTATCATACCTCATTACTGACCTAATACTCCCAGCATCATTACACTGTCACTCCCAGGATAACTTCTCCATACACTACTCCTCCTATCATACCGTATTACTGACCTAATACTCCCAGCATCATTACACTGTCACTCCCAGGATAACTTCTCCATACACTACTCCTCCTATCATACCGCATTACTGACCTAATACTCCCAGCATTATTACACTGTCACTCCCAGGATAACTTCTCCATGCACTACTCCTCCTATCATACCGCATTACTGACCTTATACTCCCAGCATCATTACACTGTCACTCCCAGGATAACCTCTCCATGTACTACTACTCCTATCATACCTCATTACTGACCTAATACTCCCAGCATCATTACACTGTCACTCCCAGGATAACTTCTCCATACACTACTACTCCTATCATACCTCATTACTGCCCTAATACTCCCAGCATCATTACACTGTCACTCCCAGGATAACTTCTCCATACACTACTACTCCTATCATACCTCATTACTGCCCTAATACTCCCAGCATCATTACACTGTCACTCCCAGGATAACTTCTCCATACACTACTACTCCTATCATACCTCATCACTGACCTAATACTCCCAGCATCATTACACCGTCACTCCCAGGATAACCTCTCCATGCACTACTCCTCCTATCATACCTCATTACTGACCTAATACTCCCAGCATAATTACACTGTCACTCCCAGGATAACTTCTCCATGCACTCCTCCTCCTATCATTCCGCATTACTGACCAAATACTCCCAGCATCATTACACTGTCACTCCCAGGATAACCTCTCCATGCACTACTCCTCCTATCATACCTCATTACTGACCTAATACTCCCAGCATCATTACACTGTCACTCCCAGGATAACCTCTCCATACACTACTCCTCCTATCATACCGCATTACTGACCTAACACTCCCAGCATCATTACACTGTCACTCCCAGGATAACCTCTCCATGCACTACTCCTCCTATCATACCGCATTATTGACCTAACACTCCCAGCATCATTACACTGTCACTCCCAGGATAACCTCTCCATACACTATTCCTCCTATCATACCGCATTACTGACCTAATACTCCCAGCATCATTACACTGTCACTCCCAGGATAACCTCTCCATGCACTACTACTACTACTCCTATCATACCGCATTACTGACCTAATACTCCCAGCATCATTACACTGTCACTCCCAGGATAACCTCTCCATGCACTACTACTACTCCTATCATACCGCATTACTGACCTAACACTCCCAGCATCATTACACTGTCACTCCCAGGATAACTTCTCCATGCACTACTCCTCCTATCATACCTCATCACTGACCTAATACTCCCAGCATCATTACACCGTCACTCCCAGGATAACCTCTCCATGCACTACTCCTCCTATCATACCTCATTACTGACCTAATACTCCCAGCATAATTACACTGTCACTCCCAGGATAACTTCTCCATGCACTCCTCCTCCTATCATTCCGCATTACTGACCAAATACTCCCAGCATCATTACACTGTCACTCCCAGGATAACCTCTCCATGCACTACTCCTCCTATCATACCTCATTACTGACCTAATACTCCCAGCATCATTACACTGTCACTCCCAGGATAACCTCTCCATACACTACTCCTCCTATCATACCGCATTACTGACCTAACACTCCCAGCATCATTACACTGTCACTCCCAGGATAACTTCTCCATGCACTACTCCTCCTATCATACCTCATCACTGACCTAATACTCCCAGCATCATTACACCGTCACTCCCAGGATAACCTCTCCATGCACTACTCCTCCTATCATACCTCATTACTGACCTAATACTCCCAGCATAATTACACTGTCACTCCCAGGATAACTTCTCCATGCACTCCTCCTATCATTCCGCATTACTGACCAAATACTCCCAGCATCATTACACTGTCACTCCCAGGATAACCTCTCCATGCACTACTCCTCCTATCATACCTCATTACTGACCTAATACTCCCAGCATCATTACACTGTCACTCCCAGGATAACCTCTCCATACACTACTCCTCCTATCATACCGCATTACTGACCTAACACTCCCAGCATCATTACACTGTCACTCCCAGGATAACCTCTCCATGCACTACTCCTCCTATCATACCGCATTATTGACCTAACACTCCCAGCATCATTACACTGTCACTCCCAGGATAACCTCTCCATACACTATTCCTCCTATCATACCGCATTACTGACCTAATACTCCCAGCATCATTACACTGTCACTCCCAGGATAACCTCTCCATGCACTACTACTACTCCTATCATACCGCATTACTGACCTAATACTCCCAGCATCATTACACTGTCACTCCCAGGATAACCTCTCCATGCACTACTACTACTCCTATCATACCGCATTACTGACCTAACACTCCCAGCATCATTACACTGTCACTCCCAGGATAACTTCTCCATGCACTACTCCTCCTATCATACCTCATCACTGACCTAATACTCCCAGCATCATTACACCGTCACTCCCAGGATAACCTCTCCATGCACTACTCCTCCTATCATACCTCATTACTGACCTAATACTCCCAGCATAATTACACTGTCACTCCCAGGATTACTTCTCCATGCACTCCTCCTCCTATCATTCCGCATTACTGACCAAATACTCCCAGCATCATTACACTGTCACTCCCAGGATAACCTCTCCATGCACTACTCCTCCTATCATACCTCATTACTGACCTAATACTCCCAGCATCATTACACTGTCACTCCCAGGATAACCTCTCCATACACTACTCCTCCTATCATACCGCATTACTGACCTAACACTCCCAGCATCATTACACTGTCACTCCCAGGATAACCTCTCCATGCACTACTCCTCCTATCATACCGCATCACTGACCTAATACTCCCAGCATCATTACACTGTCACTCTTAAGATAACTTCTCCATGCACTACTCCTCCTATCATACCACATTACTGCCCTAATACTCCCAGCATCATTACACTGTCACTCCCAGGATAACCTCTCCATGCACTACTCCTCCTATCATACCACATTACTGCCCTAATACTCCCAGCATCATTACACTGTCACTCCCAGGATAACCTCTCCATGCACTACTACTCCTATCATACCGCATTACTGACCTAATACTCCCAGCATAATTACACTGTCACTCCCAGGATAACCTCTCCATGCACTACTCCTCCTATAATACCTCATTACTGACCGAATACTCCCAGCATCATTACACCGTCACTCCCAGGATAACTTCTCCATGCACTACTCCTCCTATCATACCGCATTACTGACCTAATACTCCCAGCATCATTACACTGTCACTCCCAGGATAACTTCTCCATGCACTACTACTCCTATCATACCGCATTACTGACCTAATACTCCCAGCATCATTACACTGTCACTCCCAGGATAACCTCTCCATGCACTACTCCTCCTATCATACCGCATTACTGACCTAATACTCCCAGCATCATTACACTGTCACTGCCAGGATAACCTCTCCACACACTACTCCTATCATACCGCATTACTGATCTAATACTCCCAGCATCATTACACTGTCACTCCCAGGATAACCTCTCCATGCACTACTACTCCTATCATACCGCATTACTGACCTAATACTCCCAGCATCATTACTCTGTCACTCCCAGGATAACCTCTCCATGCACTACTACTCCTATCATACCGCATTACTGACCTAATACTCCCAGCATCATTACACTGTCACTCCCAGGATAACTTCTCCATACACTACTACTCCTATCATACCTCATTACTGCCCTAATACTCCCAGCATCATTACACTGTCACTCCCAGGATAACTTCTCCATGCACTACTACTCCTCCTATCATACCTCATTACTGACCTAATACTCCCAGCATCATTACACTGTCACTCCCAGGATAACCTCTCCATGTACTACTACTCCTATCATACCTCATTACTGACCTAATACTCCCAGCATCATTACACTGTCACTCCCAGGATAACCTCTCCATGCACTACTCCTCCTATCATACTGCATTACTGACCTAATACTCCCAGCATCATTACACTGTCACTCCCAGGTTAACTTCTCCATGCACTACTCCTCCTATCATACCGCATTACTGACCTTATACTCCCAGCATCATTACACTGTCACTCCCAGGATAACCTCTCCATGTACTACTACTCCTATCATACCTCATTACTGACCTAATACTCCCAGCATCATTACACTGTCACTCCCAGGATAACTTCTCCATACACTACTACTCCTATCATACCTCATTACTGCCCTAATACTCCCAGCATCATTACACTGTCACTCCCAGGATAACTTCTCCATGCACTACTACTCCTCCTATCATACCTCATTACTGACCTAATACTCCCAGCATCATTACACTGTCACTCCCAGGATAACCTCTCCATGTACTACTACTCCTATCATACCTCATTACTGACCTAATACTCCCAGCATCATTACACTGTCACTCCCAGGATAACCTCTCCATGCACTACTCCTCCTATCATACCTCATTACTGACCTAATACTCCCAGCATCATTACAATGTCACTCCCAGGATAACCTCTCCATGCACTACTACTACTATCATACCTCATTACTGACCTAATACTCCCAGCATCATTACAATGTCACTCCCATTATAACCTCTCCATACACTACTCCTCCTATCATACCTCATTACTGACCTAATACTCCCAGCATAATTACACTGTCACTCCCAGGATAACCTCTCCATGCACTACTCCTCCTATCATACCGCATTACTGACCTAATACTCCCAGCATCATTACACTGTCACTCCCAGGATAACCTCTCCATACACTACTCCTATCATACCGCATTACTGACCTAATACTCCCAGCATCATTACACTGTCACTCCCAGGATAACCTCTCCATACACTACTCCTCCTATCATACCTCATTACTGACCTAATACTCCCAGCATCATTACAATGTCACTCCCAGGATAACCTCTCCATACACTACTCCTCCTATCATACCTCATTACTGACCTAACACTCCCAGCATCATTACACTGTCACTCCCAGGATAACCTCTCCATGCACTACTAACTCCTATCATACCACATTACTGACCTAATACTCCCAGCATCATTACACTGTCACTCCCAGGATAACCTCTCCATGCACTCCTCCTCCTATCATACCGCATTAATGACCTAATACTCCCAGCATGATTACACTGTCACTCCCAGGATAACTTCTCCATGCACTACTACTCCTCCTATCATACCTCATTACTGACCTAATACTCCCAGCATCATTACACTGTCACTCTCAGGATAACCTCTCCATACACAACTCCTCCTATCATACCGCATCACTGACCTAATACTCCCAGCATCATTACACTGTCACTCCCAGGATAACCTCTCCATGCACTACTCCTCCTATCATACCATATTACTGCCCTAATACTCCCAGCATCATTACACTGTCACTCCCAGGATAACCTCTCAATGCACTACTCCTCCTATCATACCTCATTACTGACCTAATACTCCCAGCATCATTACACTGTCACTCCCAGGATAACCTCTCCATGCACTACTCCTCCTATCATACCTCATTACTGACCGAATACTCCCAGCATCATTACACCGTCACTCCGAGGATAACTTCTCCATGCACTACTCCTCCTATCATACCTCATTACTGACCTAATACTCCCAGCATCATTACACTGTCACTCCCAGGATAACCTCTCCATGCACTACTACTCCTATCATACCGCATTACTGACCTAATACTCCCAGCATAATTACACTGTCACTCCCAGGATAACCTCTCCATGCACTACTCCTCCTATAATACCTCATTACTGACCGAATACTCCCAGCATCATTACACCGTCACTCCCAGGATAACTTCTCCATGCACTACTCCTCCTATCATACCGCATTACTGACCTAATACTCCCAGCATCATTACACTGTCACTCCCAGGATAACCTCTCCATGCACTACTACTACTATCATACCTCATTACTGACCTAATACTCCCAGCATCATTACACTGTCACTCCCAGGATAACCTCTCCATGCACTACTCCTCCTATCATACCTCATTACTGACCTAATACTCCCAGCATCATTACACTGTCACTCCCAGGATAACCTCTCCATGCACTACTCCTCCTATCATACCTCATTACTGACCGAATACTCCCAGCATCATTACACTGTCACTCCCAGGATAACCTCTCCATGCACTACTACTCCTATCATACCGCATTACTGACCTAATACTCCCAGCATAATTACACTGTCACTCCCAGGATAACCTCTCCATGCACTACTCCTCCTATAATACCTCATTACTGACCTAATACTCCCAGCATCATTACACTGTCACTCCCAGGATAACCTCTCCATGCGCTACTCCTCCTATCATACCGCATTACTGACCTAATACTCCCAGCATCATTACACTGTCACTCCCAGGATAACCTCTCCACACACTACTCCTATCATACCGCATTACTGACCTAATACTCCCAGCATCATTACACTGTCACTCCCAGGATAACCTCTCCATGCATTCCTCCTCCTATCATACCTCATTACTGTCCTAATACTCCCAGCATCATTACACTGTCACTCTCAGGATAACCTCTCCATGCACTACTCCTCCTATCATACTGCATTACTGACCTAATACTCCCAGCATCATTACACTGTCACTCCCAGGATAACCTCTCCACACACTACTCCTATCATACCGCATTACTGACCTAATACTCCCAGCATCAGTACACTGTCACTCCCAGGATAACCTCTCCATGCACTACTACTCCTCCTATCATACCTCATTACTGACCTAATACTCCCAGCATCATTACACTGTCACTCCCAGGATAACCTCTCCATGCACTACTACTCCTCCTATCATACCGCATTACTGACCTAACACTCCCAGCATCATTACACTGTCACTCCCAGGATAACCTCTCCATGCACTACTCCTCCTATCATACCACATTACTGACCTAATACTCCCAGCATCATTACACTGTCACTCCCAGGATAACCTCTCCATACACTACTCCTCCTATCATACCGCATTACTGACCTAATACTCCCAGCATCATTACACTGTCACTCCCAGGATAACCTCTCCATGCACTACTACTACTCCTATCATACCGCATTACTGACCTAATACTCCCAGCATCATTACACTGTTACTCCCAGGATAACCTCTCCATACACAACTCCTATCATACTGCATTACTGACCTAATACTCCCAGCATCATTACACTGTCACTCCCAGGACCACCTCTCCATACACTACTACTCCTATCATACCTCATTACTGACCTAATACTCCCAGCATCATAACACTGTCACTCCCAGGATAACTTCTCCATGTACTACTACTCCTATCATACCGCATTACTGACCTAATACTCCCAGCATCATTACACTGTCACTCCCAGGATAACCTCTCCACACACTACTCCTATCATACCGCATTACTGACCTAATACTCCCAGCATCATTACACTGTCACTCCCAGGATAACCTCTCCATGCACTACTACTCCTATCATACCGCATTATTGACCTAATACTCCCAGCATCATTACACTGTCACTCCCAGGATAACCTCTCCATGTACTACTACTCCTATCATACCTCATTACTGACCTAATACTCCCAGCATCATTACACTGTCACTCCCAGGATAACTTCTCCATACACTACTCCTCCTATCATACCGCATTACTGACCTTATACTCCCAGCATCATTACACTGTCACTCCCAGGATAACTTCTCCATACACTACTCCTCCTATCATACCGCATTACTGACCTAACACTTCCAGCATCATTACACTGTCACTCCCAGGATAACTTCTCCATACACTACTCCTCCTATCATACCGCATTACTGACCTTATACTCCCAGCATCATTACACTGTCACTCCCAGGATAACCTCTCCATGTACTACTCCTCCTATCATACCGCATTACTGACCTAATACTCCCAGCATCATTACACTGTCACTCCCAGGATAACCTCTCCATGTACTACTACTCCTATCATACCTCATTACTGACCTAATACTCCCAGCATCATTACACTGTCACTCCCAGGATAACTTCTCCATACACTACTACTCCTATCATACCTCATTACTGCCCTAATACTCCCAGCATCATTACACTGTCACTCCCAGGATAACTTCTCCATACACTACTACTCCTATCATACCTCATTACTGCCCTAATACTCCCAGCATCATTACACTGTCACTCCCAGGATAACTTCTCCATACACTACTACTCCTATCATACCTCATTACTGACCTAATACTCCCAGCATCATTACACTGTCACTCCCAGGATAACCTCTCCATACACTACTCCTCCTATCATACCTCATTACTGACCTAATACTCCCAGCATCATTACAATGTCACTCCCAGGATAACCTCTCCATACACTACTCCTATCATACCGCATTACTGACCTAATACTCCCAGCATCATTACACTGTCACTCCCAGGATAACCTCTCCATGCACTACTCCTCCTATCATACCGCATTATTGACCTAACACTCCCAGCATCATTACACTGTCACTCCCAGGATAACCTCTCCATACACTATTCCTCCTATCATACCGCATTACTGACCTAATACTCCCAGCATCATTACACTGTCACTCCCAGGATAACCTCTCCATGCACTACTACTACTCCTATCATACCGCATTACTGACCTAATACTCCCAGCATCATTACACTGTCACTCCCAGGATAACCTCTCCATGCACTACTACTACTCCTATCATACCGCATTACTGACCTAACACTCCCAGCATCATTACACTGTCACTCCCAGGATAACTTCTCCATGCACTACTCCTCCTATCATACCTCATCACTGACCTAATACTCCCAGCATCATTACACCGTCACTCCCAGGATAACCTCTCCATGCACTACTCCTCCTATCATACCTCATTACTGACCTAATACTCCCAGCATCATTACACTGTCACTCCCAGGATAACTTCTCCATGCACTCCTCCTCCTATCATTCCGCATTACTGACCTAATACTCCCAGCATCATTACACTGTCACTCCCAGGATAACCTCTCCATGCACTACTCCTCCTATCATACCTCATTACTGACCTAATACTCCCAGCATCATTACACTGTCACTCCCAGGATAACCTCTCCATACACTACTCCTCCTATCATACCGCATTACTGACCTAACACTCCCAGCATCATTACACTGTCACTCCCAGGATAACCTCTCCATGTACTACTCCTCCTATCATACCACATTACTGACCTAATACTCCCAGCATCATTACACTGTCACTCCCAGGATAACCTCTCCATACACTACTCCTCCTATCATACTGCATTACTGACCTAATACTCCCAGCATCATTACACTGTCACTCCCAGGATAACCTCTCCATGCACTCCTCCTCCTATCATACCGCATTAATGACCTAATACTCCCAGCATGATTACACTGTCACTCCCAGGATAACTTCTCCATGCACTACTACTCCTCCTATCATACCTCATTACTGACCTAATACTCCCAGCATCATTACACTGTCACTCTCAGGATAACCTCTCCATACACAACTCCTCCTATCATACCGCATCACTGACCTAATACTCCCAGCATCATTACACTGTCACTCCCAGGATAACCTCTCCATGCACTACTCCTCCTATCATACCATATTACTGCCCTAATACTCCCAGCATCATTACACTGTCACTCCCAGGATAACCTCTCCATGCACTACTCCTCCTATCATACCTCATTACTGACCTAATACTCCCAGCATCATTACACTGTCACTCCCAGGATAACCTCTCCATGCACTACTCCTCCTATCATACCTCATTACTGACCGAATACTCCCAGCATCATTACACCGTCACTCCCAGGATAACTTCTCCATGCACTACTCCTCCTATCATACCTCATTACTGACCTAATACTCCCAGCATCATTACACTGTCACTCCCAGGATAACCTCTCCATGCACTACTACTCCTATCATACCGCATTACTGACCTAATACTCCCAGCATAATTACACTGTCACTCCCAGGATAACCTCTCCATGCACTACTCCTCCTATAATACCTCATTACTGACCGAATAATCCCAGCATCATTACACCGTCACTCCCAGGAAAACTTCTCCATGCACTACTCCTCCTATCATACCGCATTACTGACCTAATACTCCCAGCATCATTACACTGTCACTCCCAGGATAACTTCTCCATGCACTACTACTCCTATCATACCGCATTACTGACCTAATACTCCCAGCATCATTACACTGTCACTCCCAGGATAACCTCTCCATGCACTACTCCTCCTATCATACCGCATTACTGACCTAATACTCCCAGCATCATTACACTGTCACTCCCAGGATAACCTCTCCATGCACTACTCCTCATATCATACTGCATTACTGACCTAATACTCCCAGCATCATTACACTGTCACTCCCAGGATAACCTCTCCATGCACTACTACTCCTATCATACCTCATTACTGACCTAATACTCCCAGCATCATTACACTGTCACTCCCAGGATAACCTCTCCATACACTACTCCTCCTATCATACCGCATTACTGACCTAATACTCCCAGCATCATTACACTGTCACTCCCAGGATAACCTCTCCATGCACTACTACTACTCCTATCATACAGCATTACTGACCTAATACTCCCAGCATCATTACACTGTCACTCCCAGGATAACCTCTCCATGCACTCCTCCTCCTATCATACCGCATTATTGACCTAACACTCCCAGCATCATTACACTGTCACTCCCAGGATAACTTCTCCATGCACTACTCCTCCTATCATACCACATTACTGCCCTAATACTCCCAGCATCATTACACTGTCACTCCCAGGATAACCTCTCCATGCACTACTCCTCCTATCATACCGCATTACTGACCTTATACTCCCAGCATCATTACACTGTCACTCCCAGGATAACCTCTCCATGTACTACTACTCCTATCATACCTCATTACTGACCTAATACTCCCAGCATCATTACACTGTCACTCCCAGGATAACTTCTCCATACACTACTACTCCTATCATACCTCATTACTGCCCTAATACTCCCAGCATCATTACACTGTCACTCCCAGGATAACTTCTCCATGCACTACTACTCCTCCTATCATACCTCATTACTGACCTAATACTCCCAGCATCATTACACTGTCACTCCCAGGATAACCTCTCCATGTACTACTACTCCTATCATACCTCATTACTGACCTAATACTCCCAGCATCATTACACTGTCACTCCCAGGATAACCTCTCCATGCACTACTCCTCCTATCATACTGCATTACTGACCTAATACTCCCAGCATCATTACACGGTCACTCCCAGGATAACTTCTCCATGCACTACTCCTCCTATCATACCGCATTACTGACCTTATACTCCCAGCATCATTACACTGTCACTCCCAGGATAACCTCTCCATGTACTACTACTCCTATCATTCCTCATTACTGACCTAATACTCCCAGCATCATTACACTGTCACTCCCAGGATAACTTCTCCATACACTACTACTCCTATCATACCTCATTACTGCCGTAATACTCCCAGCATCATTACACTGTCACTCCCAGGATAACTTCTCCATGCACTACTACTCCTCCTATCATACCTCATTACTGACCTAATACTCCCAGCATCATTACACTGTCACTCCCAGGATAACCTCTCCATGTACTACTACTCCTATCATACCTCATTACTGACCTAATACTCCCAGCATCATTACACTGTCACTCCCAGGATAACCTCTCCATGCACTACTCCTCCTATCATACCTCATTACTGACCTAATACTCCCAGCATCATTACAATGTCACTCCCAGGATAACCTCTCCATGCACTACTACTACTATCATACCTCATTACTGACCTAATACTCCCAGCATCATTACAATGTCACTCCCATTATAACCTCTCCATACACTACTCCTCCTATCATACCTCATTACTGACCTAATACTCCCAGCATAATTACACTGTCACTCCCAGGATAACCTCTCCATGCACTACTCCTCCTATCATACCGCATTACTGACCTAATACTCCCAGCATCATTACACTGTCACTCCCAGGATAACCTCTCCATACACTACTCCTATCATACCGCATTACTGACCTAATACTCCCAGCATCATTACACTGTCACTCCCAGGATAACCTCTCCATACACTACTTCTCCTATCATACCTCATTACTGACCTAATACTCCCAGCATCATTACAATGTCACTCCCAGGATAACCTCTCCATACACTACTCCTCCTATCATACCTCATTACTGACCTAACACTCCCAGCATCATTACACTGTCACTCCCAGGATAACCTCTCCATGCACTACTACTCATCCTATCATACCACATTACTGACCTAATACTCCCAGCATCATTACACTGTCACTCCCAGGATAACCTCTCCATACACTACTCCTCCTATCATACCGCATTACTGACCTAATACTCCCAGCATCATTACACTGTCACTCCCAGGATAACCTCTCCATGCACTCCTCCTCCTATCATACCGCATTAATGACCTAATACTCCCAGCATGATTACACTGTCACTCCCAGGATAACTTCTCCATGCACTACTACTCCTCCTATCATACCTCATTACTGACCTAATACTCCCAGCATCATTACACTGTCACTCTCAGGATAACCTCTCCATACACAACTCCTCCTATCATACCGCATCACTGACCTAATACTCCCAGCATCATTACACTGTCACTCCCAGGATAACCTCTCCATGCACTACTCCTCCTATCATACCATATTACTGCCCTAATACTCCCAGCATCATTACACTGTCACTCTCAGGATAACCTCTCCATACACTACTCCTCCTATCATACCGCATTACTGACCTAACACTCCCAGCATCATTACACTGTCACTCCCAGGATAACCTCTCCATGTACTACTCCTCCTATCATACCACATTACTGACCTAATACTCCCAGCATCATTACACTGTCACTCCCAGGATAACCTCTCCATACACTACTCCTCCTATCATACTGCATTACTGACCTAATACTCCCAGCATCATTACACTGTCACTCCCAGGATAACCTCTCCATGCACTCCTCCTCCTATCATACCGCATTAATGACCTAATACTCCCAGCATGATTACACTGTCACTCCCAGGATAACTTCTCCATGCACTACTACTCCTCCTATCATACCTCATTACTGACCTAATACTCCCAGCATCATTACACTGTCACTCTCAGGATAACCTCTCCATACACAACTCCTCCTATCATACCGCATCACTGACCTAATACTCCCAGCATCATTACACTGTCACTCCCAGGATAACCTCTCCATGCACTACTCCTCCTATCATACCATATTACTGCCCTAATACTCCCAGCATCATTACACTGTCACTCCCAGGATAACCTCTCCATGCACTACTCCTCCTATCATACCTCATTACTGACCTAATACTCCCAGCATCATTACACTGTCACTCCCAGGATAACCTCTCCATGCACTACTCCTCCTATCATACCTCATTACTGACCGAAAACTCCCAGCATCATTACACCGTCACTCCCAGGATAACTTCTCCATGCACTACTCCTCCTATCATATCTCATTACTGACCTAATACTCCCAGCATCATTACACTGTCACTCCCAGGATAACCTCTCCATGCACTACTACTCCTATCATACCGCATTACTGACCTAATACTCCCAGCATAATTACACTGTCACTCCCAGGATAACCTCTCCATGCACTACTCCTCCTATAATACCTCATTACTGACCGAATAATCCCAGCATCATTACACCGTCACTCCCTGGAAAACTTCTCCATGCACTACTCCTCCTATCATACCGCATTACTGACCTAATACTCCCAGCATCATTACACTGTCACTCCCAGGATAACTTCTCCATGCACTACTACTCCTATCATACCGCATTACTGACCTAATACTCCCAGCATCATTACACTGTCACTCCCAGGATAACCTCTCCATGCACTACTCCTCCTATCATACCGCATTACTGACCTAATACTCCCAGCATCATTACACTGTCACTCCCAGGATAACCTCTCCATGCACTACTCCTCATATCATACTGCATTACTGACCTAATACTCCCAGCATCATTACACTGTCACTCCCAGGATAACCTCTCCATGCACTACTACTCCTATCATACCTCATTACTGACCTAATACTCCCAGCATCATTACACTGTCACTCCCAGGATAACCTCTCCATACACTACTCCTCCTATCATACCGCATTACTGACCTAATACTCCCAGCATCATTACACTGTCACTCCCAGGATAACCTCTCCATGCACTACTACTACTCCTATCATACAGCATTACTGACCTAATACTCCCAGCATCATTACACTGTCACTCCCAGGATAACCTCTCCATGCACTCCTCCTCCTATCATACCGCATTATTGACCTAACACTCCCAGCATCATTACACTGTCACTCCCAGGATAACTTCTCCATGCACTACTCCTCCTATCATACCACATTACTGCCCTAATACTCCCAGCATCATTACACTGTCACTCCCAGGATAACCTCTCCATGCACTACTCCTCCTATCATACCGCATTACTGACCTTATACTCCCAGCATCATTACACTGTCACTCCCAGGATAACCTCTCCATGTACTACTACTCCTATCATACCTCATTACTGACCTAATACTCCCAGCATCATTACACTGTCACTCCCAGGATAACTTCTCCATACACTACTACTCCTATCATACCTCATTACTGCCCTAATACTCCCAGCATCATTACACTGTCACTCCCAGGATAACTTCTCCATGCACTACTACTCCTCCTATCATACCTCATTACTGACCTAATACTCCCAGCATCATTACACTGTCACTCCCAGGATAACCTCTCCATGTACTACTACTCCTATCATACCTCATTACTGACCTAATACTCCCAGCATCATTACACTGTCACTCCCAGGATAACCTCTCCATGCACTACTCCTCCTATCATACTGCATTACTGACCTAATACTCCCAGCATCATTACACGGTCACTCCCAGGATAACTTCTCCATGCACTACTCCTCCTATCATACCGCATTACTGACCTTATACTCCCAGCATCATTACACTGTCACTCCCAGGATAACCTCTCCATGTACTACTACTCCTATCATTCCTCATTACTGACCTAATACTCCCAGCATCATTACACTGTCACTCCCAGGATAACTTCTCCATACACTACTACTCCTATCATACCTCATTACTGCCCTAATACTCCCAGCACCATTACACTGTCACTCCCAGGATAACTTCTCCATGCACTACTACTCCTCCTATCATACCTCATTACTGACCTAATACTCCCAGCATCATTACACTGTCACTCCCAGGATAACCTCTCCATGTACTACTACTCCTATCATACCTCATTACTGACCTAATACTCCCAGCATCATTACACTGTCACTCCCAGGATAACCTCTCCATGCACTACTCCTCCTATCATACCTCATTACTGACCTAATACTCCCAGCATCATTACAATGTCACTCCCAGGATAACCTCTCCATGCACTACTACTACTATCATACCTCATTACTGACCTAATACTCCCAGCATCATTACAATGTCACTCCCATTATAACCTCTCCATACACTACTCCTCCTATCATACCTCATTACTGACCTAATACTCCCAGCATAATTACACTGTCACTCCCAGGATAACCTCTCCATGCACTACTCCTCCTATCATACCGCATTACTGACCTAATACTCCCAGCATCATTACACTGTCACTCCCAGGATAACCTCTCCATACACTACTCCTATCATACCGCATTACTGACCTAATACTCCCAGCATCATTACACTGTCACTCCCAGGATAACCTCTCCATACACTACTCCTCCTATCATACCTCATTACTGACCTAATACTCCCAGCATCATTACAATGTCACTCCCAGGATAACCTCTCCATACACTACTCCTCCTATCATACCTCATTACTGACCTAACACTCCCAGCATCATTACACTGTCACTCCCAGGATAACCTCTCCATGCACTACTACTCATCCTATCATACCACATTACTGACCTAATACTCCCAGCATCATTACACTGTCACTCCCAGGATAACCTCTCCATACACTACTCCTCCTATCATACCGCATTACTGACCTAATACTCCCAGCATCATTACACTGTCACTCCCAGGATAACCTCTCCATGCACTCCTCCTCCTATCATACCGCATTAATGACCTAATACTCCCAGCATGATTACACTGTCACTCCCAGGATAACTTCTCCATGCACTACTACTCCTCCTATCATACCTCATTACTGACCTAATACTCCCAGCATCATTACACTGTCACTCTCAGGATAACCTCTCCATACACAACTCCTCCTATCATACCGCATCACTGACCTAATACTCCCAGCATCATTACACTGTCACTCCCAGGATAACCTCTCCATGCACTACTCCTCCTATCATACCATATTACTGCCCTAATACTCCCAGCATCATTACACTGTCACTCCCAGGATAACCTCTCCATGCACTACTCCTCCTATCATACCTCATTACTGACCTAATACTCCCAGCATCATTACACTGTCACTCCCAGGATAACCTCTCCATGCACTACTCCTCCTATCATACCTCATTACTGACCGACTACTCCCAGCATCATTACACCGTCACTCCCAGGATAACTTCTCCATGCACTACTCCTCCTATCATACCTCATTACTGACCTAATACTCCCAGCATCATTACACTGTCACTCCCAGGATAACCTCTCCATGCACTACTACTCCTATCATACCGCATTATTGACCTAATACTCCCAGCATAATTACACTGTCACTCCCAGGATAACTTCTCCATACACTACTACTCCTATCATACCTCATTACTGCCCTAATACTCCCAGCATCATTACACTGTCACTCCCAGGATAACTTCTCCATACACTACTACTCCTATCATACCTCATTACTGACCTAATACTCCCAGCATCATTACACTGTCACTCCCAGGATAACCTCTCCATACACTACTCCTCCTATCATACCTCATTACTGACCTAATACTCCCAGCATCATTACAATGTCACTCCCAGGATAACCTCTCCATACACTACTCCTATCATACCGCATTACTGACCTAATACTCCCAGCATCATTACACTGTCACTCCCAGGATAACCTCTCCATGCACTACTCCTCCTATCATACCGCATTATTGACCTAACACTCCCAGCATCATTACACTGTCACTCCCAGGATAACCTCTCCATACACTATTCCTCCTATCATACCGCATTACTGACCTAATACTCCCAGCATCATTACACTGTCACTCCCAGGATAACCTCTCCATGCACTACTACTACTCCTATCATACCGCATTACTGACCTAATACTCCCAGCATCATTACACTGTCACTCCCAGGATAACCTCTCCATGCACTACTACTACTCCTATCATACCGCATTACTGACCTAACACTCCCAGCATCATTACACTGTCACTCCCAGGATAACTTCTCCATGCACTACTCCTCCTATCATACCTCATCACTGACCTAATACTCCCAGCATCATTACACCGTCACTCCCAGGATAACCTCTCCATGCACTACTCCTCCTATCATACCTCATTACTGACCTAATACTCCCAGCATCATTACACTGTCACTCCCAGGATAACTTCTCCATGCACTCCTCCTCCTATCATTCCGCATTACTGACCTAATACTCCCAGCATCATTACACTGTCACTCCCAGGATAACCTCTCCATGCACTACTCCTCCTATCATACCTCATTACTGACCTAATACTCCCAGCATCATTACACTGTCACTCCCAGGATAACCTCTCCATACACTACTCCTCCTATCATACCGCATTACTGACCTAACACTCCCAGCATCATTACACTGTCACTCCCAGGATAACCTCTCCATGCACTACTCCTCCTATCATACCGCATCACTGACCTAATACTCCCAGCATCATTACACTGTCACTCCCAAGATAACTTCTCCATGCACTACTCCTCCTATCATACCACATTACTGCCCTAATACTCCCAGCATCATTACACTGTCACTCCCAGGATAACCTCTCCATGCACTACTCCTCCTATCATACCGCATTACTGACCTTATACTCCCAGCATCATTACACTGTCACTCCCAGGATAACCTCTCCATGCACTACTCCTCCTATCATACCTCATTACTGACCTAATACTCCCAGCATCATTACACTGTCACTCCCAGGATAACCTCTCCATACACTACTCCTCCTATCATACCGCATTACTGACCTAACACTCCCAGCATCATTACACTGTCACTCCCAGGATAACCTCTCCATGTACTACTCCTCCTATCATACCACATTACTGACCTAATACTCCCAGCATCATTACACTGTCACTCCCAGGATAACCTCTCCATACACTACTCCTCCTATCATACTGCATTACTGACCTAATACTCCCAGCATCATTACACTGTCACTCCCAGGATAACCTCTCCATGCACTCCTCCTCCTATCATACCGCATTAATGACCTAATACTCCCAGCATGATTACACTGTCACTCCCAGGATAACTTCTCCATGCACTACTACTCCTCCTATCATACCTCATTACTGACCTAATACTCCCAGCATCATTACACTGTCACTCTCAGGATAACCTCTCCATACACAACTCCTCCTATCATACCGCATCACTGACCTAATACTCCCAGCATCATTACACTGTCACTCCCAGGATAACCTCTCCATGCACTACTCCTCCTATCATACCATATTACTGCCCTAATACTCCCAGCATCATTACACTGTCACTCCCAGGATAACCTCTCCATGCACTACTCCTCCTATCATACCTCATTACTGACCTAATACTCCCAGCATCATTACACTGTCACTCCCAGGATAACCTCTCCATGCACTACTCCTCCTATCATACCTCATTATTGACCGAATACTCCCAGCATCATTACACCGTCACTCCCAGGATAACTTCTCCATGCACTACTCCTCCTATCATACCTCATTACTGACCTAATACTCCCAGCATCATTACACTGTCACTCCCAGGATAACCTCTCCATGCACTACTACTCCTATCATACCGCATTACTGACCTAATACTCCCAGCATAATTACACTGTCACTCCCAGGATAACCTCTCCATGCACTACTCCTCCTATAATACCTCATTACTGACCGAATAATCCCACCATCATTACACCGTCACTCCCAGGATAACTTCTCCATGCACTACTCCTCCTATCATACCGCATTACTGACCTAATACTCCCAGCATAATTACACTGTCACTCCCAGGATAACCTCTCCATGCACTACTCCTCCTATAATACCTCATTACTGACCGAATAATCCCAGCATCATTACACCGTCACTCCCTGGAAAACTTCTCCATGCACTACTCCTCCTATCATACCGCATTACTGACCTAATACTCCCAGCATCATTACACTGTCACTCCCAGGATAACTTCTCCATGCACTACTACTCCTATCATACCGCATTACTGACCTAATACTCCCAGCATCATTACACTGTCACTCCCAGGATAACCTCTCCATGCACTACTCCTCCTATCATACCGCATTACTGACCTAATACTCCCAGCATCATTACACTGTCACTCCCAGGATAACCTCTCCATGCACTACTCCTCATATCATACTGCATTACTGACCTAATACTCCCAGCATCATTACACTGTCACTCCCAGGATAACCTCTCCATGCACTACTACTCCTATCATACCTCATTACTGACCTAATACTCCCAGCATCATTACACTGTCACTCCCAGGATAACCTCTCCATACACTACTCCTCCTATCATACCGCATTACTGACCTAATACTCCCAGCATCATTACACTGTCACTCCCAGGATAACCTCTCCATGCACTACTACTACTCCTATCATACAGCATTACTGACCTAATACTCCCAGCATCATTACACTGTCACTCCCAGGATAACCTCTCCATGCACTCCTCCTCCTATCATACCGCATTATTGACCTAACACTCCCAGCATCATTACACTGTCACTCCCAGGATAACTTCTCCATGCACTACTCCTCCTATCATACCACATTACTGCCCTAATACTCCCAGCATCATTACACTGTCACTCCCAGGATAACCTCTCCATGCACTACTCCTCCTATCATACCGCATTACTGACCTTATACTCCCAGCATCATTACACTGTCACTCCCAGGATAACCTCTCCATGTACTACTACTCCTATCATACCTCATTACTGACCTAATACTCCCAGCATCATTACACTGTCACTCCCAGGATAACTTCTCCATACACTACTACTCCTATCATACCTCATTACTGCCCTAATACTCCCAGCATCATTACACTGTCACTCCCAGGATAACTTCTCCATGCACTACTACTCCTCCTATCATACCTCATTACTGACCTAATACTCCCAGCATCATTACACTGTCACTCCCAGGATAACCTCTCCATGTACTACTACTCCTATCATACCTCATTACTGACCTAATACTCCCAGCATCATTACACTGTCACTCCCAGGATAACCTCTCCATGCACTACTCCTCCTATCATACTGCATTACTGACCTAATACTCCCAGCATCATTACACGGTCACTCCCAGGATAACTTCTCCATGCACTACTCCTCCTATCATACCGCATTACTGACCTTATACTCCCAGCATCATTACACTGTCACTCCCAGGATAACCTCTCCATGTACTACTACTCCTATCATTCCTCATTACTGACCTAATACTCCCAGCATCATTACACTGTCACTCCCAGGATAACTTCTCCATACACTACTACTCCTATCATACCTCATTACTGCCCTAATACTCCCAGCACCATTACACTGTCACTCCCAGGATAACTTCTCCATGCACTACTACTCCTCCTATCATACCTCATTACTGACCTAATACTCCCAGCATCATTACACTGTCACTCCCAGGATAACCTCTCCATGTACTACTACTCCTATCATACCTCATTACTGACCTAATACTCCCAGCATCATTACACTGTCACTCCCAGGATAACCTCTCCATGCACTACTCCTCCTATCATACCTCATTACTGACCTAATACTCCCAGCATCATTACAATGTCACTCCCAGGATAACCTCTCCATGCACTACTACTACTATCATACCTCATTACTGACCTAATACTCCCAGCATCATTACAATGTCACTCCCATTATAACCTCTCCATACACTACTCCTCCTATCATACCTCATTACTGACCTAATACTCCCAGCATAATTACACTGTCACTCCCAGGATAACCTCTCCATGCACTACTCCTCCTATCATACCGCATTACTGACCTAATACTCCCAGCATCATTACACTGTCACTCCCAGGATAACCTCTCCATACACTACTCCTATCATACCGCATTACTGACCTAATACTCCCAGCATCATTACACTGTCACTCCCAGGATAACCTCTCCATACACTACTCCTCCTATCATACCTCATTACTGACCTAATACTCCCAGCATCATTACAATGTCACTCCCAGGATAACCTCTCCATACACTACTCCTCCTATCATACCTCATTACTGACCTAACACTCCCAGCATCATTACACTGTCACTCCCAGGATAACCTCTCCATGCACTACTACTCATCCTATCATACCACATTACTGACCTAATACTCCCAGCATCATTACACTGTCACTCCCAGGATAACCTCTCCATACACTACTCCTCCTATCATACCGCATTACTGACCTAATACTCCCAGCATCATTACACTGTCACTCCCAGGATAACCTCTCCATGCACTCCTCCTCCTATCATACCGCATTAATGACCTAATACTCCCAGCATGATTACACTGTCACTCCCAGGATAACTTCTCCATGCACTACTACTCCTCCTATCATACCTCATTACTGACCTAATACTCCCAGCATCATTACACTGTCACTCTCAGGATAACCTCTCCATACACAACTCCTCCTATCATACCGCATCACTGACCTAATACTCCCAGCATCATTACACTGTCACTCCCAGGATAACCTCTCCATGCACTACTCCTCCTATCATACCATATTACTGCCCTAATACTCCCAGCATCATTACACTGTCACTCCCAGGATAACCTCTCCATGCACTACTCCTCCTATCATACCTCATTACTGACCTAATACTCCCAGCATCATTACACTGTCACTCCCAGGATAACCTCTCCATGCACTACTCCTCCTATCATACCTCATTACTGACCGACTACTCCCAGCATCATTACACCGTCACTCCCAGGATAACTTCTCCATGCACTACTCCTCCTATCATACCTCATTACTGACCTAATACTCCCAGCATCATTACACTGTCACTCCCAGGATAACCTCTCCATGCACTACTACTCCTATCATACCGCATTATTGACCTAATACTCCCAGCATAATTACACTGTCACTCCCAGGATAACTTCTCCATACACTACTACTCCTATCATACCTCATTACTGCCCTAATACTCCCAGCATCATTACACTGTCACTCCCAGGATAACTTCTCCATACACTACTACTCCTATCATACCTCATTACTGACCTAATACTCCCAGCATCATTACACTGTCACTCCCAGGATAACCTCTCCATACACTACTCCTCCTATCATACCTCATTACTGACCTAATACTCCCAGCATCATTACAATGTCACTCCCAGGATAACCTCTCCATACACTACTCCTATCATACCGCATTACTGACCTAATACTCCCAGCATCATTACACTGTCACTCCCAGGATAACCTCTCCATGCACTACTCCTCCTATCATACCGCATTATTGACCTAACACTCCCAGCATCATTACACTGTCACTCCCAGGATAACCTCTCCATACACTATTCCTCCTATCATACCGCATTACTGACCTAATACTCCCAGCATCATTACACTGTCACTCCCAGGATAACCTCTCCATGCACTACTACTACTCCTATCATACCGCATTACTGACCTAATACTCCCAGCATCATTACACTGTCACTCCCAGGATAACCTCTCCATGCACTACTACTACTCCTATCATACCGCATTACTGACCTAACACTCCCAGCATCATTACACTGTCACTCCCAGGATAACTTCTCCATGCACTACTCCTCCTATCATACCTCATCACTGACCTAATACTCCCAGCATCATTACACCGTCACTCCCAGGATAACCTCTCCATGCACTACTCCTCCTATCATACCTCATTACTGACCTAATACTCCCAGCATCATTACACTGTCACTCCCAGGATAACTTCTCCATGCACTCCTCCTCCTATCATTCCGCATTACTGACCTAATACTCCCAGCATCATTACACTGTCACTCCCAGGATAACCTCTCCATGCACTACTCCTCCTATCATACCTCATTACTGACCTAATACTCCCAGCATCATTACACTGTCACTCCCAGGATAACCTCTCCATACACTACTCCTCCTATCATACCGCATTACTGACCTAACACTCCCAGCATCATTACACTGTCACTCCCAGGATAACCTCTCCATGCACTACTCCTCCTATCATACCGCATCACTGACCTAATACTCCCAGCATCATTACACTGTCACTCCCAAGATAACTTCTCCATGCACTACTCCTCCTATCATACCACATTACTGCCCTAATACTCCCAGCATCATTACACTGTCACTCCCAGGATAACCTCTCCATGCACTACTCCTCCTATCATACCGCATTACTGACCTTATACTCCCAGCATCATTACACTGTCACTCCCAGGATAACCTCTCCATGCACTACTCCTCCTATCATACCTCATTACTGACCTAATACTCCCAGCATCATTACACTGTCACTCCCAGGATAACCTCTCCATACACTACTCCTCCTATCATACCGCATTACTGACCTAACACTCCCAGCATCATTACACTGTCACTCCCAGGATAACCTCTCCATGTACTACTCCTCCTATCATACCACATTACTGACCTAATACTCCCAGCATCATTACACTGTCACTCCCAGGATAACCTCTCCATACACTACTCCTCCTATCATACTGCATTACTGACCTAATACTCCCAGCATCATTACACTGTCACTCCCAGGATAACCTCTCCATGCACTCCTCCTCCTATCATACCGCATTAATGACCTAATACTCCCAGCATGATTACACTGTCACTCCCAGGATAACTTCTCCATGCACTACTACTCCTCCTATCATACCTCATTACTGACCTAATACTCCCAGCATCATTACACTGTCACTCTCAGGATAACCTCTCCATACACAACTCCTCCTATCATACCGCATCACTGACCTAATACTCCCAGCATCATTACACTGTCACTCCCAGGATAACCTCTCCATGCACTACTCCTCCTATCATACCATATTACTGCCCTAATACTCCCAGCATCATTACACTGTCACTCCCAGGATAACCTCTCCATGCACTACTCCTCCTATCATACCTCATTACTGACCTAATACTCCCAGCATCATTACACTGTCACTCCCAGGATAACCTCTCCATGCACTACTCCTCCTATCATACCTCATTATTGACCGAATACTCCCAGCATCATTACACCGTCACTCCCAGGATAACTTCTCCATGCACTACTCCTCCTATCATACCTCATTACTGACCTAATACTCCCAGCATCATTACACTGTCACTCCCAGGATAACCTCTCCATGCACTACTACTCCTATCATACCGCATTACTGACCTAATACTCCCAGCATAATTACACTGTCACTCCCAGGATAACCTCTCCATGCACTACTCCTCCTATAATACCTCATTACTGACCGAATAATCCCACCATCATTACACCGTCACTCCCAGGATAACTTCTCCATGCACTACTCCTCCTATCATACCGCATTACTGACCTAATACTCCCAGCATCATTACACTGTCACTCCCAGGATAACTTCTCCATGCACTACTACTCCTATCATACCGCATTACTGACCTAATACTCCCAGCATCATTACACTGTCACTCCCAGGATAACCTCTCCATGCACTACTCCTCCTATCATACCGCATTACTGACCTAATACTCCCAGCATCATTACACTGTCACTCCCAGGATAACCTCTCCACACACTACTCCTATCATACCGCATTACTGACCTAATACTCCCAGCATCATTACACTGTCACTCCCAGGATAACCTCTCCATGCACTACTACTCCTATCATACCGCATTACTGACCTAATACTCCCAGCATCATTACACTGTCACTCCCAGGATAACCTCTCCATGCACTACTACTCCTATCATACCGCATTACTGACCTAATACTCCCAGCATCATTACACTGTCACTCCCAGGATAACCTATCCATGCACTACTACTCCTATCATACCTCATTACTGACCTAATACTCCCAGCATCATTACACTGTCACTCCCAGGATAACCTCTCCATACACTACTCCTCCTATCATACCGCATTACTGACCTAATACTCCCAGCATCATTACACTGTCACTCCCAGGATAACCTCTCCATGCACTACTACTACTCCTATCATACAGCATTACTGACCTAATACTCCCAGCATCATTACACTGTCACTCCCAGGATAACCTCTCCATGCACTCCTCCTCCTATCATACCGCATTTTTGACCTAACACTCCCAGCATCATTACACTGTCACTCCCAGGATAACTTCTCCATGCACTACTCCTCCTATCATACCACATTACTGCCCTAATAATCCCAGCATCATTACACTGTCACTCCCAGGATAACCTCTCCATGTACTACTACTCCTATCATACCTCAAAACTGACCTAATACTCCCAGCATCATTACACTGTCACTCCCAGGATAACTTCTCCATACACTACTACTCCTATCATACCTCATTACTGCCCTAATACTCCCAGCATCATTACACTGTCACTCCCAGGATAACTTCTCCATGCACTACTACTCCTCCTATCATACCTCATTACTGACCTAATACTCCCAGCATCATTACACTGTCACTCCCAGGATAACTTCTCCATACACTACTACTCCTATCATACCTCATTACTGCCCTAATACTCCCAGCATCATTACACTGTCACTCCAAGGATAACTTCTCCATGCACTACTACTCCTCCTATCATACCTCATTACTGACCTAATACTCCCAGCATCATTACACTGTCACTCCCAGGATAACCTCTCCATGTACTACTACTCCTATCATACCTCATTACTGACCTAATACTCCCAGCATCATTACACTGTCACTCCCAGGATAACCTCTCCATGCACTACTCCTCCTATCATACTGCATTACTGACCTAATACTCCCAGCATCATTACACTGTCACTCCCAGGATAACTTCTCCATGCACTACTCCTCCTATCATACCGCATTACTGACCTTATACTCCCAGCATCATTACACTGTCACTCCCAGGATAACCTCTCCATGTACTACTACTCCTATCATTCCTCATTACTGACCTAATACTCCCAGCATCATTACACTGTCACTCCCAGGATAACTTCTCCATACACTACTACTCCTATCATACCTCATTACTGCCCTAATACTCCCAGCATCATTACACTGTCACTCCCAGGATAACTTCTCCATGCACTACTACTCCTCCTATCATACCTCATTACTGACCTAATACTCCCAGCATCATTACACTGTCACTCCCAGGATAACCTCTCCATGTACTACTACTCCTATCATACCTCATTACTGACCTAATACTCCCAGCATCATTACACTGTCACTCCCAGGATAACCTCTCCATGCACTACTCCTCCTATCATACCTCATTACTGACCTAATACTCCCAGCATCATTACAATGTCACTCCCAGGATAACCTCTCCATGCACTACTACTACTATCATACCTCATTACTGACCTAATACTCCCAGCATCATTACAATGTCACTCCCATTATAACCTCTCCATACACTACTCCTCCTATCATACCTCATTACTGACCTAATACTCCCAGCATAATTACACTGTCACTCCCAGGATAACCTCTCCATGCACTACTCCTCCTATCATACCGCATTACTGACCTAATACTCCCAGCATCATTACACTGTCACTCCCAGGATAACCTCTCCATACACTACTCCTATCATACCGCATTACTGACCTAATACTCCCAGCATCATTACACTGTCACTCCCAGGATAACCTCTCCATACACTACTCCTCCTATCATACCTCATTACTGACCTAATACTCCCAGCATCATAACAATGTCACTCCCAGGATAACCTCTCCATACACTACTCCTCCTATCATACCTCATTACTGACCTAACACTCCCAGCATCATTACACTGTCACTCCCAGGATAACCTCTCCATGCACTACTACTCATCCTATCATACCACATTACTGACCTAATACTCCCAGCATCATTACACTGTCACTCCCAGGATAACCTCTCCATACACTACTCCTCCTATCATACCGCATTACTGACCTAATACTCCCAGCATCATTACACTGTCACTCCCAGGATAACCTCTCCATGCACTCCTCCTCCTATCATACCGCATTAATGACCTAATACTCCCAGCATGATTACACTGTCACTCCCAGGATAACTTCTCCATGCACTACTACTCCTCCTATCATACCTCATTACTGACCTAATACTCCCAGCATCATTACACTGTCACTCTCAGGATAACCTCTCCATACACAACTCCTCCTATCATACCGCATCACTGACCTAATACTCCCAGCATCATTACACTGTCACTCCCAGGATAACCTCTCCATGAACTACTCCTCCTATCATACCATATTACTGCCCTAATACTCCCAGCATCATTACACTGTCACTCCCAGGATAACCTCTCCATGCACTACTCCTCCTATCATACCTCATTACTGACCTAATACTCCCAGCATCATTACACTGTCACTCCCAGGATAACCTCTCCATGCACTACTCCTCCTATCATACCTCATTACTGACCGAATACTCCCAGCATCATTACACCGTCACTCCCAGGATAACTTCTCCATGCACTACTCCTCCTATCATACCTCATTACTGACCTAATACTCCCAGCATCATTACACTGTCACTCCCAGGATAACCTCTCCATGCACTACTACTCCTATCATACCGCATTATTGACCTAATACTCCAAGCATAATTACACTGTCACTCCCAGGATAACCTCTCCATGCACTACTCCTCCTATAATACCTCATTACTGACCGAATACTCCCAGCATCATTACACCGTCACTCCCAGGATAACTTCTCCATGCACTACTCCTCCTATCATACCGCATTACTGACCTAATACTCCCAGCATCATTACACTGTCACTCCCAGGATAACTTCTCCATGCACTACTACTCCTATCATACCGCATTACTGACCTAATACTCCCAGCATCATTACACTGTCACTCCCAGGATAACCTCTCCATGCACTACTCCTCCTATCATACCGCATTACTGACCTAATACTCCCAGCATCATTACACTGTCACTCCCAGGATAACCTCTCCACACACTACTCCTATCATACCGCATTACTGACCTAATACTCCCAGCATCATTACACTGTCACTCCCAGGATAACCTCTCCATGCACTACTACTCCTATCATACCGCATTACTGACCAAATACTCCCAGCATCATTACACTGTCACTCCCAGGATAACCTCTCCATGCACTACTACTACTCCTATCATACAGCATTACTGACCTAATACTCCCAGCATCATTACACTGTCACTCCCAGGATAACCTCTCCATGCACTCCTCCTCCTATCATACCGCATTATTGACCTAACACTCCCAGCATCATTACACTGTCACTCCCAGGATAACTTCTCCATGCACTACTCCTCCTATCATACCACATTACTGCCCTAATACTCCCAGCATCATTACACTGTCACTCCCAGGATAACCTCTCCATGCACTACTCCTCCTATCATACCGCATTACTGACCTTATACTCCCAGCATCATTACACTGTCACTCCCAGGATAACCTCTCCATGTACTACTACTCCTATCATACCTCATTACTGACCTAATACTCCCAGCATCATTACACTGTCACTCCCAGGATAACTTCTCCATACACTACTACTCCTATCATACCTCATTACTGCCCTAATACTCCCAGCATCATTACACTGTCACTCCCAGGATAACTTCTCCATGCACTACTACTCCTCCTATCATACCTCATTACTGACCTAATACTCCCAGCATCATTACACTGTCACTCCCAGGATAACTTCTCCATACACTACTACTCCTATCATACCTCATTACTGCCCTAATACTCCCAGCATCATTACACTGTCACTCCCAGGATAACTTCTCCATGCACTACTACTCCTCCTATCATACCTCATTACTGACCTAATACTCCCAGCATCATTACACTGTCACTCCCAGGATAACCTCTCCATGTACTACTACTCCTATCATACCTCATTACTGACCTAATACTCCCAGCATCATTACACTGTCACTCCCAGGATAACCTCTCCATGCACTACTCCTATCATACTGCATTACTGACCTAATACTCCCAGCATCATTACACTGTCACTCCCAGGATAACTTCTCCATGCACTACTCCTCCTATCATACCGCATTACTGACCTTATACTCCCAGCATCATTACACTGTCACTCCCAGGATAACCTCTCCATGTACTACTACTCCTATCATTCCTCATTACTGACCTAATACTCCCAGCATCATTACACTGTCACTCCCAGGATAACTTCTCCATACACTACTACTCCTATCATACCTCATTACTGCCCTAATACTCCCAGCATCATTACACTGTCACTCCCAGGATAACTTCTCCATGCACTACTACTCCTCCTATCATACCTCATTACTGACCTAATACTCCCAGCATCATTACACTGTCACTCCCAGGATAACCTCTCCATGTACTACTACTCCTATCATACCTCATTACTGACCTAATACTCCCAGCATCATTACACTGTCACTCCCAGGATAACCTCTCCATGCACTACTCCTCCTATCATACCTCATTACTGACCTAATACTCCCAGCATCATTACAATGTCACTCCCAGGATAACCTCTCCATGCACTACTACTACTATCATACCTCATTACTGACCTAATACTCCCAGCATCATTACAATGTCACTCCCATTATAACCTCTCCATACACTACTCCTCCTATCATACCTCATTACTGACCTAATACTCCCAGCATAATTACACTGTCACTCCCAGGATAACCTCTCCATGCACTACTCCTCCTATCATACCGCATTACTGACCTAATACTCCCAGCATCATTACACTGTCACTCCCAGGATAACCTCTCCATACACTACTCCTATCATACCGCATTACTGACCTAATACTCCCAGCATCATTACACTGTCACTCCCAGGATAACCTCTCCATACACTACTCCTCCTATCATACCTCATTACTGACCTAATACTCCCAGCATCATTACAATGTCACTCCCAGGATAACCTCTCCATACACTACTCCTCCTATCATACCTCATTACTGACCTAACACTCCCAGCATCATTACACTGTCACTCCCAGGATAACCTCTCCATGCACTACTACTCATCCTATCATACCACATTACTGACCTAATACTCCCAGCATCATTACACTGTCACTCCCAGGATAACCTCTCCATACACTACTCCTCCTATCATACCGCATTACTGACCTAATACTCCCAGCATCATTACACTGTCACTCCCAGGATAACCTCTCCATGCACTCCTCCTCCTATCATACCGCATTAATGACCTAATACTCCCAGCATGATTACACTGTCACTCCCAGGATAACTTCTCCATGCACTACTACTCCTCCTATCATACCTCATTACTGACCTAATACTCCCAGCATCATTACACTGTCACTCTCAGGATAACCTCTCCATACACAACTCCTCCTATCATACCGCATCACTGACCTAATACTCCCAGCATCATTACACTGTCACTCCCAGGATAACCTCTCCATGAACTACTCCTCCTATCATACCATATTACTGCCCTAATACTCCCAGCATCATTACACTGTCACTCCCAGGATAACCTCTCCATGCACTACTCCTCCTATCATACCTCATTACTGACCTAATACTCCCAGCATCATTACACTGTCACTCCCAGGATAACCTCTCCATGCACTACTCCTCCTATCATACCTCATTACTGACCGAATACTCCCAGCATCATTACACCGTCACTCCCAGGATAACTTCTCCATGCACTACTCCTCCTATCATACCTCATTACTGACCTAATACTCCCAGCATCATTACACTGTCACTCCCAGGATAACCTCTCCATGCACTACTACTCCTATCATACCGCATTATTGACCTAATACTCCCAGCATAATTACACTGTCACTCCCAGGATAACCTCTCCATGCACTACTCCTCCTATAATACCTCATTACTGACCGAATACTCCCAGCATCATTACACCGTCACTCCCAGGATAACTTCTCCATGCACTACTCCTCCTATCACACCGCATTACTGACCTAATACTCCCAGCATCATTACACTGTCACTCCCAGGATAACTTCTCCATGCACTACTACTCCTATCATACCGCATTACTGACCTAATACTCCCAGCATCATTACACTGTCACTCCCAGGATAACCTCTCCATGCACTACTCCTCCTATCATACCGCATTACTGACCTAATACTCCCAGCATCATTACACTGTCACTCCCAGGATAACCTCTCCACACACTACTCCTATCATACCGCATTACTGACCTAATACTCCCAGCATCATTACACTGTCACTCCCAGGATAACCTCTCCATGCACTACTACTCCTATCATACCGCATTACTGACCTAATACTCCCAGCATCATTACACTGTCACTCCCAGGATAACCTCTCCATGCACTACTACTCCTATCATACCGCATTACTGACCTAATACTCCCAGCATCATTACACTGTCACTCCCAGGATAACCTCTCCATGCACTACTCCTCCTATCATACCGCATTACTGACCTAATACTCCCAGCATCATTACACTGTCACTCCCAGGAAAACCTCTCCATGCACTACTCCTCCTATCATACTGCATTACTGACCTAATACTCCCAGCATCATTACACTGTCACTCCCAGGATAACCTCTCCATGCACTACTACTCCTATCATACCTCATTACTGTCCTAATACTCCCAGCATCATTACACTGTCACTCTCAGGATAACCTCTCCATGCACTACTCCTCCTATCATACTGCATTACTGACCTAATACTCCCAGCATCATTACACTGTCACTCCCAGGATAACCTCTCCATGCACTACTACTACTCCTATCATACCGCATTACTGACCTAATACTCCCAGCATCATTACACTGTTACTCCCAGGATAACCTCTCCATACACAACTCCTATCATACTGCATTACTGACCTAATACTCCCAGCATCATTACACTGTCACTCCCAGGACCACCTCTCCATACACTACTACTCCTATCATACCTCATTACTGACCTAATACTCCCAGCATCATAACACTGTCACTCCCAGGATAACTTCTCCATGTACTACTCCTCCTATCATACCGCATTACTGACCTAATACTCCCAGCATCATTACACTGTCACTCCCAGGATAACCTCTCCACACACTACTCCTATCATACCGCATTACTGACCTAATACTCCCAGCATCATTACACTGTCACTCCCAGGATAACCTCTCCATGCACTACTACTCCTATCATACCGCATTACTGACCTAATACTCCCAGCATCATTACACTGTCACTCCCAGGATAACCTCTCCATGCACTACTACTCCTATCATACCGCATTACTGACCTAATACTCCCAGCATCATTACACTGTCACTCCCAGGATAACCTCTCCATGCACTACTCCTCCTATCATACCGCATTACTGACCTAATACTCCCAGCATCATTACACTGTCACTCCCAGGATAACCTCTCCATGCACTACTCCTCCTATCATACTGCATAACTGACCTAATACTCCCAGCATCATTACACTGTCACTCCCAGGATAACCTCTCCACACACTACTCCTATCATACCGCATTACTGACCTAATACTCCCAGCATCATTACACTGTCACTCCCAGGATAACCTCTCCATGCACTCCTCCTCCTATCATACCTCATTACTGTCCTAATACTCCCAGCATCATTACACTGTCACTCTCAGGATAACCTCTCCATGCACTACTCCTCCTATCATACTGCATTACTGACCTAATACTCCCAGCATCATTACACTGTCACTCCCAGGATAACCTCTCCATGCACTACTCCTCCTATCATACTGCATTACTGACCTAATACTCCCAGCATCATTACACTGTCACTCCCAGGATAACCTCTCCACACACTACTCCTATCATACCGCATTACTGACCTAATACTCCCAGCATCATTACACTGTCACTCCCAGGATAACCTCTCCATGCACTACTCCTCCTATCATACCACATTACTGACCTTATACTCCCAGCATCATTACACTGTCACTCCCAGGATAACCTCTCCATGCACTACTACTCCTCCTATCATACCGCATTACTGACCTAATACTCCCAGCATCATTACACTGTCACTCCCAGGATAACCTCTCCATGCACTACTACTCCTCCTATCATACCTCATTACTGTCCTAATACTCCCAGCATCATTACACGGTCACTCCCAGGATAACCTCTCCATGCACTACTCCTCCTATCATACCGCATTACTGACCTAATACTCCCAGCATCATTACACTGTCACTCCCAGGATTACCTCTCCATGCACTACTCCTCCTATCATACCTCATTACTGACCTAATACTCCCAGCATCATTACACTGTCACTCCCAGGATAACCTCTCCATGCACTACTACTCCTCCTGTCATACCTCATTACTGACCTAATACTCCCAGCATCATTACACTGTCACTCCCAGGATAACTTCTCCATGCACTACTACTCCTCCTATCATACCTCATTACTGACCTAATACTCCCAGCATCATTACACTGTCACTCCCAGTATAACCTCTCCATGCACTACTACTCCTCCTATCATACCGCATTACTGACCTAATACTCCCAGCATCATTACACTGTCACTCCCAGGATAACCTCTCCATGCACTACTCCTCCTATCATACCGCATTACTGACCTAATACTCCCAGCATCATTACACTGTCACTCCCAGGATAACCTCTCCATGCACTACTACTCCTCCTATCATACCTCATTACTGTCCTAATACTCCCAGCATCATTACACGGTCACTCCCAGGATAACCTCTCCATGCACTACTCATCCTATCATACCGCATTACTGACCTAATACTCCCAGCATCATTACACTGTCACTCCCAGGATAACTTCTCCATGCACTACTCCTCCTATCATACCACATTACTGACCTAATACTCCCAGCATCATTACACTGTCACTCCTAGGATAACCTCTCCATACACTACTCCTCCTATCATACCGCATTACTGACCTAATACTCCCAGCATCATTACACTGTCACTCCCAGGATAACCTCTCCATGCACTACTACTACTCCTATCATACCGCATTACTGACCTAATACTCTCAGCATCATTACACTGTCACTCCCAGGATAACCTCTCCATACACAACTCCTATCATACTGCATTACTGACCTAATACTCCCAGCATCATTACACTGTCACTCCCAGGACCACCTCTCCATACACTACTACTCCTATCATACCTCATTACTGACCTAATACTCCCAGCATCATAACACTGTCACTCCCAGGATAACTTCTCCATGTACTACTACTCCTATCATACCGCATTACTGACCTAATACTCCCAGCATCATTACACTGTCACTCCCAGGATAACCTCTCCACACACTACTCCTATCATACCGCATTACTGACCTAATACTCCCAGCATCATTACACTGTCACTCCCAGGATAACCTCTCCATGCACTACTACTCCTATCATACCGCATTACTGACCTAATACTCCCAGCATCATTACACTGTCAGTCCCAGGATAACCTCTCCATGCACTACTACTCCTATCATACCGCATTACTGACCTAATACTCCCAGCATCATAACACTGTCACTCCCAGGATAACCTCTCCATGCACTACTCCTATCATACTGCATTACTGACCTAATACTCCCAGCATCATTACACTGTCACTCCCAGGATAACCTCTCCATGCACTACTCCTCCTATCATACTGCATAACTGACCTAATACTCCCAGCATCATTACACTGTCACTCCCAGGATAACCTCTCCATGCACTCCTCCTCCTATCATACCTCATTACTGTCCTAATACTCCCAGCATCATTACACTGTCACTCTCAGGATAACCTCTCCATGCACTACTCCTCCTATCATACTGCATTACTGACCTAATACTCCCAGCATCATTACACTGTCACTCCCAGGATAACCTCTCCATGCACTACTCCTCCTATCATACTGCATTACTGACCTAATACTCCCAGCATCATTACACTGTCACTCCCAGGATAACCTCTCCACACACTACTCCTATCATACCGCATTACTGACCTAATACTCCCAGCATCATTACACTGTCACTCCCAGGATAACCTCTCCATGCACTCCTCCTCCTATCATACCTCATTACTGTCCTAATACTCCCAGCATCATTACACTGTCACTCTCAGGATAACCTCTCCATGCACTACTCCTCCTATCATACTGCATTACTGACCTAATACTCCCAGCATCATTACACTGTCACTCCCAGGATAACCTCTCCATGCACTACTCCTCCTATCATACTGCATTACTGACCTAATACTCCCAGCATCATTACACTGTCACTCCCAGGATAACCTCTCCACACACTACTCCTATCATACCGCATTACTGACCTAATACTCCCAGCATCATTACACTGTCACTCCCAGGATAACCTCTCCATGCACTACTCCTCCTATCATACCACATTACTGACCTTATACTCCCAGCATCATTACACTGTCACTCCCAGGATAACCTCTCCATGCACTACTACTCCTCCTATCATACCGCATTACTGACCTAATACTCCCAGCATCATTACACTGTCACTCCCAGGATAACCTCTCCATGCACTACTACTCCTCCTATCATACCTCATTACTGTCCTAATACTCCCAGCATCATTACACGGTCACTCCCAGGATAACCTCTCCATGCACTACTCCTCCTATCATACCGCATTACTGACCTAATACTCCTAGCATCATTACACTGTCACTCCCAGGATTACCTCTCCATGCACTACTCCTCCTATCATACCTCATTACTGACCTAATACTCCCAGCATCATTACACTGTCACTCCCAGGATAACTTCTCCATGCACTACTACTCCTCCTATCATACCTCATTACTGACCTAATACTCCCAGCATCATTACACTGTCACTCCCAGTATAACCTCTCCATGCACTACTACTCCTCCTATCATACCGCATTACTGACCTAATACTCCCAGCATCATTACACTGTCACTCCCAGGATAACCTCTCCATGCACTACTCCTCCTCCTATCATACCGCATTACTGACCTAATACTCCCAGCATCATTACACTGTCACTCCCAGGATAACCTCTCCATGCACTACTACTCCTCCTATCATACCTCATTACTGTCCTAATACTCCCAGCATCATTACACGGTCACTCCCAGGATAACCTCTCCATGCACTACTACTCCTATCATACCGCATTACTGACCTAATACTCCCAGCATCATTACACTATCACTCCCAGGATAACTTCTCCATGCACTACTCCTCCTATCATACCACATTACTGACCTAATACTCCCAGCATCATTACACTGTCACTCCCAGGATAACCTCTCCATACACTACTCCTCCTATCATACCGCATTACTGACCTAATACTCCCAGCATCATTACACTGTCACTCCCAGGATAACCTCTCCATGCACTACTACTACTCCTATCATACCGCATTACTGACCTAATACTCTCAGCATCATTACACTGTCACTCCCAGGATAACCTCTCCATACACAACTCCTATCATACTGCATTACTGACCTAATACTCCCAGCATCATTACACTGTCACTCCCAGGATAACCTCTCCATACACAACTCCTATCATACTGCATTACTGACCTAATACTCCCAGCATCATTACACTGTCACTCCCAGGATAACCTCTCCATGCACTACTCCTCCTAACATACCTCATTACTCACCTAATACTCCCAGCATCATTACACTGTCACTCCCAGGATAACCTCTCCATGCACTACTCCTCCTATCATACCACATTACTGACCTAATACTCCCAGCATCATTACACTGTCACTCCCAGGATAACCTCTCCATACACTACTACTCCTACCATACCACATTACTGACCTAATACTCCCAGCATCATTACACTGTCACTCCCAGGATAACCTCTCCATGCACTCCTCCTCCTATCATACCTCATTACTGTCCTAATACTCCCAGCATCATTACACTGTCACTCTCAGGATAACCTCTCCATGCACTACTCCTCCTATCATACTGCATTACTGACCTAATACTCCCAGCATCATTACACTGTCACTCCCAGGATAACCTCTCCATGCACTACTCCTCCTATCATACTGCATTACTGACCTAATACTCCCAGCATCATTACACTGTCACTCCCAGGATAACCTCTCCATGCACTACTACTACTATCATACCTCATTACTGACCTAATACTCCCAGCATTATTACACTGTCACTCCCAGGATAACCTCTCCATGCACTACTACTCCTCCTATCATACCTCATTACTGACCTAATACTCCCAGCATCATTACACTGTCACTCCCAGGATAACCTCTCCATGCACTACTACTCCTCCTATCATACCGCATTACTGACCTAATACTCCCAGCATCATTACACTGTCACTCCCAGGATAACCTCTCCATGCACTACTCCTCCTATCATACCACATTACTGACCTAATACTCCCAGCATCATTACACTGTCACTCCCAGGATAACCTCTCCATACACTACTCCTCCTATCATACCGCATTACTGACCTAATACTCCAAGCATCATTACACTGTCACTCCCAGGATAACCTCTCCATGCACTACTACTACTCCTATCATACCGCATTACTGACCTAATACTCCCAGCATCATTACACTGTTACTCCCAGGATAACCTCTCCATACACAACTCCTATCATACTGCATTACTGACCTAATACTCCCAGCATCATTACACTGTCACTCCCAGGACCACCTCTCCATACACTACTACTCCTATCATACCTCATTACTGACCTAATACTCCCAGCATCATAACACTGTCACTCCCAGGATAACTTCTCCATGTACTACTACTCCTATCATACCGCATTACTGACCTAATACTCCCAGCATCATTACACTGTCACTCCCAGGATAACCTCTCCACACACTACTCCTATCATACCGCATTACTGACCTAATACTCCCAGCATCATTACACTGTCACTCCCAGGATAACCTCTCCATGCACTACTACTCCTATCATACCGCATTACTGACCTAATACTCCCAGCATCATTACACTGTCACTCCCAGGATAACCTCTCCATGCACTACTACTCCTATCATACCGCATTACTGACCTAATACTCCCAGCATCATTACACTGTCACTCCCAGGATAACCTCTCCATGCACTACTCCTCCTATCATACTGCATTACTGACCTAATACTCCCAGCATCATTACACTGTCACTCCCAGGATAACCTCTCCATGCACTACTCCTCCTATCATACTGCATAACTGACCTAATACTACCAGCATCATTACACTGTCACTCCCAGGATAACCTCTTGTGGCCGGAGAGACAAGCCAGCCACACGTGTAATGGCGTCTGCGGCACTGAAGGGGTTAACCCTCGTGCCCAGCGCCATGTTGCGGACTGTTTAAAAGTTTGTTGAATGATGTGTTTTAACATGTCATATGTAGTGCTCTGTGCACCATTGCAGGAAGACATGTTTAAATGTATTTATTTTATATTCAAGACAGGCTTGGTGTATATTTAAAGGGAAACACGTGTTTAAATGAAATGTATTTAAAGGAAAAAATGCAGTTACTATAGATGTCTGAATACGCATCTCTTATCCTCTGGAAATAGGAAGTGGCATGCTAATGGCCCTGTTCTATCAGAGAGGTGTGAAGGACAATACCTTTTGAAGTGTAAGTTCCTTAGAGAGAGATGCTAATCATTGGGTTTATGGGCTTGGATTTGATATACGATCCCTGAATGGAAGATAAAGGAAGGAAGACTGTTTGTTTGTATTGTAGCCATTCCTGTTGTAATCTTAAACACTGGGATTGCCTGGAGATGTGAATGACCAGAAACATCTGTATTTTGAAGCTATGTGATAAATTTATCAATAGTGAATGTTAATCTGATACCAAACGTTGTCTGGGTGACAGGAAGGAGGATATTGTTTTATTGCACTTATATCCTTGTAAAATGTAATTTATTGGTATTTTGTAAAATAACCTGATTGGTTGGAGAAGACAGGGAGGGCTTACCCCCCTGTGGTACTGTGTGGAAAACTGACATAAAAAGGAGACCTGCGTGCCTCCAGAGTTGTATTGTAACATCTTATTCTGCTGAAAACATCTGATTGTATGCTGTTGCCCCTAGCAATAGGGAGGAGCCTTTTTAAAGGTTATTTGAGCAATAAACATCATTGCCTCAAGAAGACTGCTTCATCTTGTGACCAACAGGGTTAGGCCAAACCTAGCCCCATCCTCCGGCTGTCCAGGGAAGCACCTGACGTCTCCAAGTTCCGCCTTCCGCCAGCTACCGGTAGAGGCCTAGCAAGTGGCTAGTGGGGATTCGTCAGCACCACACAGCTGTGGTAAGGCAGTGCGTCGGCACATACAGAGCAGAACCGTGGTTCCAAACGCCACGGCAGGTTAGGAGTTTGGTGGTGGCAGCGAGAACCCGCCCACAGCGCAGTGGGTGGAGTCAGTAACAGGCGGTTACTGACGGTAAGCGGGAATCCCCTATGTGGTCAGGCCTCGTGCGGCTTGACCTTCCAATCTGTGCGCAGTCAACGGGACGCGAAAGCGGCGAGTGCTTTCATACGGTACCGTCCTGTCACAGAAAATGGTGGCATAGTGGTGGGATAATCCCAGGCGGCTTTTCATCACCCGATTGGAGAAGCCGAGTTACTCAGGAGAGGAGTAACTGCAGCGCAGGAGGACGCACAAGATGGCGGAATTCAGCGGAATGTCCAAGGATGATCTGGAGATCGTATGCCAGGAGAAGGGTGTGGATATCCCTTTCAACGCGTCCAGGAGCGTCATGCAGGCGGCGCTCAGGAGCTGGGAGGAGTCTCATCGGGTGGAGGTGGAAAACACTGACGGCGTCAGCATCGCAGAGGACGACCCAACAGTGGACCTTCGCACAGAACCGGTGAGAACCACAAGCCCCGCCCTCTCTCACAATAGCCATGTTTCCCAGCAATCCCTAGCAGGGCCAGGATCCCAACGTCCCAGGGGGGGCGACCCGGATACCCTAGCAGATCGGCTAGCGGAATTGGGGGAAAGGGCAACGGAGCAAGAACGCATGCTTGTCATTCGGATGTGGCATGCGGAGCGGGCATCACAGGCCGTGGTACCCCGGGAGCCGTTGTCAGCTGTTGTACACAGATCAGGACGTATTCAGTTTGCCAAGTTTGCAGACAGTGATGGGGACATTGATGGACATTTGCAAGTTTTTGAAAGGACTTGTAAACTACACGATCTACCCAAGTCAGAGTGGGTGAGACACCTTGTGCCCACTCTGCATGGAGAGGCCTTGGAGGCCTATCGAGGAGTGGCGACGGAGGACTGTGGGAACTATGACGAAGTCGCGAAGGCCCTCCTCCAGCGATTCTTCATCACTCCAGAGTCTTACAGGAAGAAGTTCAGAGACTTGCCCAAGAATCCTAGCAGCACCCATGAGCAGTTCGCCACCCAGCTGCGGCAGTACGTGGTGAAGTGGGTGAAGGATTCGGAAGCCACTACATGGGACGCACTGATCGACCTGATCTGCAGGGAGCAGTTCTACCGCAGGTGCGCCCAAGAAGTGAAGGAGTGGGTGCTAGATCGGGAGCCACCCAGCTTAAAAATGGCTGCCCAATTAGCCGACAAATATGTGGCAATTCGGCCACGGGGGCAGAAGCGCCCCGCCAGCAGCCAGCTCCAACAGACTGTACCACCAAGGGGACCCCCCTCTTCAGCTCATCACCCCCAAAGACAAGCATCTTCCAACCCGGGTGCTCTTGGCCAGCAACCGCACCGCAGCGTCCCTGCAACAGATCAGAGATCATCGGTGCCACGACTGGAGAAGAAGTGCTACCGCTGTGGGAAAATCGGACATCTGAGGATGAACTGTCCTGCATCCCAAGCACCCCAGACTCGTGCCCCAAATCCGAGTGCTGGAGCCCGGATCGCTTGTTTGACGAGAGGAGATGAGCCTATAGAGACTGTTCCCCCTCCAGTCAGTCCGATGGAGTGTGGCGAGAGACAGGTGCACTCTGCAGAGATAGTCACCTGCATGGCCAAACAGCCCCTACACAACATGTGGAGGCACCTGCAGTCAGTCCACGTGGGACCCCTACAGGGAGAAGGCCTAAGAGACTCTGGGGCCTCAATCCCTGTGGTGAGCCCCCACCTTATAGATCCTGCTGCAGTATTGCAGGGTCGCACTGCCACGATCACCCTGGCAGAAGGAACAGAAAAAGCGGTTCCCATGGCAAGAGTCTACCTGGACTGGGGAGCTGGACCAGAGTTGCGAGAAGTTGCCGTCATGGATGGTCTCCCAACTGATGTGGTCCTAGGAAATGATCTGGGTGGTGGGATCGTCACTATGTTTGTTGGCGCCATTCCCCGGAGTCAAGTTCCAAAACCACCATTGACATCAGCTACTCCAGCACCGCCCAGTCCAGAGGAAAAGACTACAGCTGCTAGACAACTGCCAGCACAGCCAACCACAGCATCAACCAGCCCAGAGGAAAAGATTACAGCGGCTAGATCAGCACATCTACCCCGCATGCCTTTTGCCTCTGGTATGCCTACGTCCCCTAGCAACGCAGAGGATGTCGGTTCCAGCTCGTTTGATCCTGTGGGGGTGCCCAATGATGCTCCTGACCCAAGTGGTTTGCCAACTCCGGCGGTGAGTATGAGAAACCACACTGACTTTTCCATGACTGACCCCTACCAGACTGACCCTAGTAGTCCCCACCTAGATCCCCCTGTAGAGTGTCCCAATTTAGGAGAGATTGAGGGCCACAGGCAGGAGTTTAGGGAGGCTCAACTCTTTGACCCGTCCCCGAAAGGCATGAGGCGCCACTCTGGCAGCGGCCTTGACAGGGTTGGGGCGGGGAGGTTGACCTGGCGGGAAGGGTTAAGGTACAGGGTAGCCAGGAAAGTGGGAGGGGATAGACCAGATAGGGAATGTGTCCAACTGGTCCCCCCAGGGAACTTTCCTGTGCAACCGGTGTCGGTTGCCAGCGAAACCCCTTTGGACAGTAACCCGGAGACAGACCGTACCCTGAAGTGCCTGACACAGAGCTTACCCTGGTCTGGAATGTCGGATGACGCCCAGACCACATGTAAGGCTGGTGCCATGCGTTGGCAGCCGGGGCACTCCAGCGGTTGTGTTGTCTCTGGGCCTCTGCCCATAGGAGAACCCTTGCAGCAAGTTGCTGTGGACATAGCAGGTCCCCTGCCTGTGCGCAGTAGATCGGGGAAGACACGCAGCCTCCCTGTAGTGGATGCCACACAGGATCCAGAGGCTGGTGGTCTGGCCGCCATCACTGTGGCACAGGTAGCGGACGAGGAGGGAAGAGTAGGCCTAGGTGACAGGGTAGGTTTCCCGAGTCATAGGTCGACAGAAGAGGATTGGAGGGCAGGTCTGACAGTTAGGGCAGACAGTTGCCAGACAGGTATGACGGAGGTGCAGTGCCTGGGGCACCATGTGGGAGGAGACAGGGGTAGGCCCAACCCAGATGGGGTGGAGGCAACCAGAGGCCGTCCCCGACCCACATCACCCAGACCGGTACTGACCTTAATACCTGTAAGGCCCTACGGACATGTTGTCATTGACTTTAGTCCTGTAGTGAACCCCTTGACAGAGATGGCTAAGAAGGGCATTCCCAAGTCAGTGGACTTTGCACCCGCTTGCGAGTTGGCATTCCAGTCATTGAAGGAGGCTCGGGTACCCGCTCCAGTGCTGATGGCGCACATTCTTGACCAGGACTGTGTGTTACGAACTATTGCGCCACTGCACGGACTGGGAGCAGTACCAAGCCAGAAAGAGCCATATGGTCAGGAGCACCCTGTGGCCTGTTTGAGCAGTATACTGCTATTGTGGGAGGTGGGGTATGCCACAGTTGGGACACCGTGGGTGGCACTTGTTTGTAACCAGCCCCCCACCGTGGTGACTTACCACCTACCTGTTAGGTGGCTGCAACCTACCTTGGGGGAATTGGACAGACTTTTGTGGTGGAGCCTTGAACTTGGACTTCAGGTGGACTATTTGAACATTGTGCACCCACGAAGAGAGGCCCACTGCACTATGGATGAACTGTCTAGGCCGGAGCCTACACACCCTAGGTAGCGTCCCCTTCAACACAAGGGACTGCGGGACCAGGACCCAAATCGTTGGGACATGGGTCCCTGGTTGACCCGCTTGAATGGGGGGGAAGGAATGTGGCCGGAGAGACAAGCCAGCCACACGTGTAATGGCGTCTGCGGCACTGAAGGGGTTAACCCTCGTGCCCAGCGCCATGTTGCGGACTGTTTAAAAGTTTGTTGAATGATGTGTTTTAACATGTCATATGTAGTGCTCTGTGCACCATTGCAGGAAGACATGTTTAAATGTATTTATTTTATATTCAAGACAGGCTTGGTGTATATTTAAAGGGAAACACGTGTTTAAATGAAATGTATTTAAAGGAAAAAATGCAGTTACTATAGATGTCTGAATACGCATCTCTTATCCTCTGGAAATAGGAAGTGGCATGCTAATGGCCCTGTTCTATCAGAGAGGTGTGAAGGACAATACCTTTTGATGTGTAAGTTCCTTAGAGAGAGATGCTAATCATTGGGTTTATGGGCTTGGATTTGATATACGATCCCTGAATGGAAGATAAAGGAAGGAAGACTGTTTGTTTGTATTGTAGCCATTCCTGTTGTAATCTTAAACACTGGGATTGCCTGGAGATGTGAATGACCAGAAACATCTGTATTTTGAAGCTATGTGATAAATTTATCAATAGTGAATGTTAATCTGATACCAAACGTTGTCTGGGTGACAGGAAGGAGGATATTGTTTTATTGCACTTATATCCTTGTAAAATGTAATTTATTGGTATTTTGTAAAATAACCTGATTGGTTGGAGAAGACAGGGAGGGCTTATCCCCCTGTGGTACTGTGTGGAAAACTGACATAAAAAGGAGACCTGCGTGCCTCCAGAGTTGTATTGTAACATCTTATTCTGCTGAAAACATCTGATTGCATGCTGTTGCCCCTAGCAATAGGGAGGAGCCTTTTTAAAGGTTATTTGAGCAATAAACATCATTGCCTCAAGAAGACTGCTTCATCTTGTGACCAACAGGGTTAGGCCAAACCTAGCCCCATCCACCGGCTGTCCAGGGAAGCACCTGACGTCTCCAAGTTCCGCCTTCCGCCAGCTACCGGTAGAGGCCTAGCAAGTGGCTAGTGGGGATTCGTCAGCACCACACAGCTGTGGTAAGGCAGTGCGTCGGCACATACAGAGCAGAACCGTGGTTCCAAACGCCACGGCAGGTTAGGAGTTTGGTGGTGGCAGCGAGAACCCGCCCACAGCGCAGTGGGTGGAGTCAGTAACAGGCGGTTACTGACGGTAAGCGGGAATCCCCTATGTGGTCAGGCCTCGTGCGGCTTGACCTTCCAATCTGTGCGCAGTCAACGGGACGCGAAAGCGGCGAGTGCTTTCATACGGTACCGTCCTGTCACACCTCTCCACACACTACTCCTATCATACCGCATTACTGACCTAATACTCCCAACATCAGTACACTGTCACTCCCAGGATAACCTCTCCATGCACTACTCCTACTATCATACTGCATTACTGACCTAATACTCCCAGCATCATTACACTGTCACTCCCAGGATAACCTCTCCATGCACTACTCCTCCTATCATACCACATTACTGACCTTATACTCCCAGCATCATTACACTGTCACTCCCAGGATAACCTCTCCATGCACTACTACTCCTCCTATCATACCACATTACTGACCTAATACTCCCAGCATCATTACACTGTCACTCCCAGGATAACCTCTCCATGCACTACTACTCCTCCTATCATACCTCATTACTGTCCTAATACTCCCAGCATCATTACACGGTCACTCCCAGGATAACCTCTCCATGCACTACTACTCCTCCTATCATACCTCATTACTGTCCTAATACTCCCAGCATCATTACACGGTCACTCCCAGGATAACCTCTCCATGCACTACTCCTCCTATCATACCGCATTACTGACCTAATACTCCCAGCATCATTACACTGTCACTCCCAGGATAACCTCTCCATGCACTACTCCTCCTATCATACCTCATTACTGACCTAATACTCCCAGCATCATTACACTGTCACTCCCAGGATAACCTCTCCATGCACTACTACTCCTCCTATCATACCTCATTACTGACCTAATACTCCCAGCATCATTACACTGTCACTCCCAGGATAACTTCTCCATGCACTACTACTCCTCCTATCATACCTCATTACTGACCTAATACTCCCAGCATCATTACACTGTCACTCCCAGGATAACCTCTCCATGCACTACTACTCCTCCTATCATACCGCATTACTGACCTAATACTCCCAGCATCATTACACTGTCACTCCCAGGATAACCTCTCCATGCACTACTACTCCTCCTATCATACCGCATTACTGACCTAATACTCCAAGCATCATTACACTGTCACTCCCAGGATAACCTCTCCATGCACTACTACTACTCCTATCATACCTCATTACTGTCCTAATACTCCCAGCATCATTACACGGTCACTCCCAGGATAACCTCTCCATGCACTACTCCTCCTATCATACCGCATTACTGACCTAATACTCCCAGCATCATTACACTGTCACTCCCAGGATAACCTCTCCATGCACTACTCCTCCTATCATACCTCATTACTGACCTAATACTCCCAGCATCATTACACTGTCACTCCCAGGATAACCTCTCCATGCACTACTCATCCTATCATACCGCATTACTGACCTAATACTCCCAGCATCATTACACTGTCACTCCCAGGATAACTTCTCCATGCACTACTCCTCCTATCATACCACATTACTGACCTAATACTCCCAGCATCATTACACTGTCACTCCCAGGATAACCTCTCCATACACTACTCCTCCTATCATACCGCATTACTGCCCTAATACTCCCAGCATCATTACACTGTCACTCCCAGGATAACCTCTCCATGCACTACTACTACTCCTATCATACCGCATTACTGACCTAATACTCTCAGCATCATTGCACTGTCACTCCCAGGATAACTTCTCCATGCACTACTACTCCTCCTATCATACTGCATTACTGACCTAATACTCCCAGCATCCTTACACTGTCACTCCCAGGATAACCTCTCCATACACTACTCCTCCTATCATACCGCATTACTGACCTAATACTCCCAGCATCATTACACTGTCACTCCCAGGATAACCTCTCCATGCACTACTCCTCCTATCATACCGCATTACTGACCTAATACTCCCAGCATCATTACACTGTCACTCCCAGGATAACCTCTCCATGCACTACTCCTCCTAACATTCCTCATTACTGACCTAATACTCCCAGCATCATTACACTGTCACTCCCAGGATAACCTCTCCATGCACTACTCCTCCTATCATACCTCATTACTGACCTAATACTCCCAGCATCATTACACTGTCACTCCCAGGATAACCTCTACATACACTACTACTCCTACCATACCACATTACTGACCTAATACTCCCAGCATCATTACACTGTCACTCCCAGGATAACCTCTCCATGCACTCCTCCTCCTATCATACCTCATTACTTTCCTAATACTCCCAGCATCATTACACTGTCACTCTCAGGATAACCTCTCCATGCACTACTCCTCCTATCATACTGCATTACTGACCTAATACTCCCAGCATCATTACACTGTCACTCCCAGGATAACCTCTCCATGCACTACTCCTCCTATCATACTGCATTACTGACCTAATACTCCCAGCATCATTACACTGTCACTCCCAGGATAACCTCTCCACACACTACTCCTATCATACCGCATTACTGACCTAATACTCCCAGCATCATTACACTGTCACTCCCAGGATAACCTCTCCATGTACTACTACTCCTATCATACCTCATTACTGACCTAATACTCCCAGCATCATTACACTGTCACTCCAAGGATAACCTCTCCATACACTACTCCTCCTATCATACCGCATCACTGACCTAATACTCCCAGCATCATTACACTGTCACTCCCAGGATAACCTCTCCATGCACTACTCCTCCTATCATACCGCATTACTGACCTAATACTCCCAGCATCATTACACTGTCACTCCCAGGATAACTTCTCCATGTACTACTCCTCCTATCATACCTCATTACTGACCTAACACTCCCAGCATCATTACACTGTCACTCCCAGGATAACCTCTCCACACACTACTCCTATCATACCGCATTACTGACCTAATACTCCCAGCATCAGTACACTGTCACTCCCAGGATAACCTCTCCATGCACTACTCCTCCTATCATACCACATTACTGACCTTATACTCCCAGCATCATTACACTGTCACTCCCAGGATAACCTCTCCATGCACTACTACTACTATCATACCTCATTACTGACCTAATACTCCCAGCATTGTTACACTGTCACTCCCAGGATAACCTCTCCATACACTACTCCTCCTATCATACCGCATTACTGACCTAATACTCCCAGCATCATTACACTGTCACTCCCAGGATAACCTCTCCATGCACTACTCCTCCTATCATACCACATTACTGACCTAATACTCCCAGCATCATTACACTGTCACTCCCAGGATAACTTCTCCATGCACTACTACTCCTCCTATCATACCGCATTACTGACCTAATACTCCCAGCATCATTACACTGTCACTCCCAGGATAACCACTACATGCACTACTCCTCCTATCATACCGCATTACTGACCTAATACTCCCAGCATCATTACACTGTCACTCCCAGGATAACCTCTCCATACACTACTACTCCTATCATACCGCATTACTGACCTAATACTCCCAGCATCATTACACTGTCACTCCCAGGATAACCTCTCCATACACAACTCCTATCATACTGCATTACTGACCTAATACTCCCAGCATCATTACACTGTCACTCCCAGGATAACCTCTCCATACACTACTCCTCCTATCATACCTCATCACTGACCTAATACTCCCAGCATCATTACACTGTCACTCCCAGGATAACCTCTCCATGCACTACTCCTCCTATCATACCTCATTACTGACCTAATACTCCCAGCATCATTACACTGTCACTCCCAGGATAACCTCTCCATACACTACTCCTATCATACCTCATTACTGACCTTATACTCCCAGCATCATTACACTGTCACTCCCAGGATAACCTCTCCATGCACTACTCCTCCTATCATACCACATTACTGACCTAATACTCCCAGCATCATTACACTGTCACTCCCAGGATAACCTCTCCATGCACTACTCCTCCTATCATACCACATTACTGACCTAATACTCCCAGCATCATTACACTGTCACTCCCAGGATAACCTCTCCATGCACTACTCCTCCTATCATACCACATTACTGACCTAATACTCCCAGCATCATTACACTGTCACTCCCAGGATAACCTCTCCATGCACTACTACTCCTATCATACCGCATAACTGACCTAATACTCCCAGCATCATTACACTGTCACTCCCAGGATAACCTCTCCATGTACTACTACTCCTATCATACCTCATTACTGACCTAATACTCCCAGCATCATTACACTGTCACTCCAAGGATAACCTCTCCATGCACTCCTCCTCCTATCATACCACATTACTGACCTAATACTCCCAGCATCATTACACTGTCACTCCCAGGATAACCTCTCCATGCACTACTCCTCCTATCATACCACATTACTGACCTAATACTCCCAGCATCATTACACTGTCACTCCCAGGATAACCTCTCCATGCACTACTACTCCTATCATACCGCATAACTGACCTAATACTCCCAGCATCATTACACTGTCACTCCCAGGATAACCTCTCCATGCACTACTACTCCTCCTATCATACCACATTACTGACCTAATACTCCCAGCATCATTACACTGTCACTCCCAGGATAACCTCTCCATGCACTACTACTACTACTATCATACCTCATTACTGACCTAATACTCCCAGCATCATTACACTGTCACTCCCAGGATAACCTCTACATGCACTACTCCTCCTATCATACCTCATTACTGACCTAATACTCCCAGCATCATTACACTGTCACTCCCAGGATAACCTCTCCATGGACTACTACTCCTATCATACCTCATTACTGACCTAATACTCCCAGCATCATTACACTGTCACTCCCAGGATAACCTCTCCATGCACTACTCCTCCTATCATACCTCATTACTGACCTAATACTCCCAGCATCATTACACTGTCACTCCCAGGATAACCTCTCCATGGACTACTACTCCTATCATACCTCATTACTGACCTAATACTCCCAGCATCATTACACTGTCACTCCCAGGATAACCTCTCCATGCACTCCTCCTCCTAAAATACCTCATTACTGACCTAATACTCCCAGCATCATTACACTGTCACTCCCAGGATAATCTCTCCATACACTACTCCTCCTATCATACCACATTACTGACATAATACTCCCAGCATCATTACACTGTCACTCCCAGGATAACCTCTCCATGCACTACTACTCCTCCTATCATACCGCATTACTGACCTAATACTCCCAGCATCATTACACTGTCACTCCCAGGATAACCTCTCCATACACTACTCCTCCTATCATACCGCATTACTGACCTAATACTCCCAGCATCATTACACTGTCACTCCCAGGATAACCTCTCCATGCACTACTACTCCTATCATACCGCATTACTGACCTAATACTCCCAGCATCATTACACTGTCACTCCCAGGATAACCTCTCCATGCACTACTCCTCCTATCATACCACATTACTGACCTAATACTCCCAGCATCATTACACCGTCACTCCCAGGATAACCTCTCCATGCACTACAACTCCTATCATACCTCATTACTGACCTAATACTCCCAGCATCATTACACTGTCACTCCCAGGATAACCTCTCCATGTACTACTCCTCCTATCATACCGCATTACTGACCTGACACTCCCAGCATCATTACACTGTCACTCCCAGGATAACCTCTCCATGCACTACTACTCCTCCTATCATACCTCATTACTGACCTAATACTCCCAGCATCATTACACTGTCACTCCCAGGATAACCTCTCCATGCACTACTACTACTCCTATCATACCGCACTACTGACCTAATACTCCCAGCATCATTACACTGTCACTCCCAGGATAACCTCTCCATGTACTACTACTCCTATCATACCGCATTACTGACCTAATACTCCCAGCATCATTACACTGTCACTCCCAGGATAACCTCTCCATGTACTACTCCTCCTATCATACCGCATTACTGACCTAATACTCCCAGCATCATTACACTGTCACTCCCAGGATAACCTCTCCATGCACTACTACTACTATCATACCTCATTACTGACCTAACACTCCCAGCATCATTACACTGTCACTCCCAGGATAACCTCTCCATGCACTACTACTCCTATCATACCTCATTACTGACCTAATACTCCCAGCATCATTACACTGTCACTCCCAGGATAACCTCTCCATGCACTACTCCTCCTATCATACCTCATTACTGACCTAATACTCCCAGCATCATTACACTGTCACTCCCAGGATAACCTCTCCATGCACTACTACTACTATCATACCTCATTACTGACCTAATACTCCCAGCATCATTACACTGTCACTCCCAGGATATCCTATCATACACTACTCCTCCTATCATACCGCATTACTGACCTAATACTCCCAGCATCATTACACTGCCACTCCCAGGATAACCTCTCCATACACTACTACTACTATCATACCTCATTACTGACCTAATACTCCCAGCATCATTACACTGTCACTCCCAGGATAACCTCTCCATACACTACTCCTATCATACCGCATTACTGACCTAATACTCCCAGCATCATTACACTGTCACTCCCAGGATAACCTCTCCATGTACTACTCCTCCTATCATACCGCATTACTGACCTAATACTCCCAGCATCATTACACTGTCACTCCCAGGATAACCTCTCCATGTACTACTCCTCCTATCATACCGCATTACTGACCTAATACTCCCAGCATCATTACACTGTCACTCCCAGGATAACCTCTCCATGCACTACTCCTCCTATCATACCGCATCACTGACCTAATACTCCCAGCATCATTACACTGTCACTCCCAGGATAACCTCTCCATGCACTACTCCTCCTATCATACCTCATTACTGACCTAACACTCCCAGCATCATTACACTGTCACTCCCAGGATAACCTCTCCATGCACTACTACTCCTATCATACCTCATTACTGACCTAATACTCCCAGCATCATTACACTGTCACTCCCAGGATAACCTCTCCATGCACTACTCCTCCTATCATACCTCATTACTGACCTAATACTCCCAGCATCATTACACTGTCACTCCCAGGATAACCTCTCCATGCACTACTACTACTATCATACCTCATTACTGACCTAATACTCCCAGCATCATTACACTGTCACTCCCAGGATATCCTATCATACACTACTCCTCCTATCATACCGCATTACTGACCTAATACTCCCAGCATCATTACACTGTCACTCCCAGGATAACCTCTCCATGCACTACTCCTCCTATCATACCGCATTACTGACCTAATACTCCCAGCATCATTACACTGTCACTCCCAGGATAACCTCTCCATGCACTACTACTCCTATCATACCACATTACTGACCTAATACTCCCAGCATCATTACACTGTCACTCCCAGGATAACCTCTCCATGCACTACTCCTCCTATCATACCACATTACTGACCTAATACTCCCAGCATCATTACACTGTCACTCCTAGGATAACCTCTCCATACACTACTACTACTATCATACCTCATTACTGACCTAATACTCCCAGCATCATTACACTGTCACTCCCAGGATAACCTCTCCATACACTACTCCTATCATACCGCATTACTGACCTAATACTCCCAGCATCATTACACTGTCACTCCCAGGATAACCTCTCCATGCACCACTCCTCCTATCATACCTCATTACTGACCTAATACTCCCAGCATCATTACACTGTTACTCCCAGGATAACCTCTCCATACACTACTCCTCCTATCATACCTCATTACTGACCTAATACTCCCAGCATCATTACACTGTCACTCCCAGGATAACCTCTCCATACACTACTCCTATCATACCGCATTACTGACCTAATACTCCCAGCATCATTACACTGTCACTCCCAGGATAACCTCTCCATGTACTACTCCTCCTATCATACCGCATTACTGACCTAATACTCCCAGCATCATTACACTGTCACTCCCAGGATAACCTCTCCATGCACTACTCCTCCTATCATTCCTCATTACTGACCTAATACTCCCAGCATCATTACACTGTCACTCCCAGGATAACCTCTCCATACACTACTCCTCCTCCTATCATACCGCATTACTGACCTAATACTCCCAGCATCATTACACTGTCACTCCCAGGATAACCTCTCCATGCACTACTCCTCCTATCATACCTCATTACTGACCTAATACTCCCAGCATCATTACACTGTCACTCCCAGGATAACCTCTCCATGCACTACTCCTCCTATCATACCACATTACTGACCTAATACTCCCAGCATCATTACACTGTCACTCCCAGGATAACCTCTCCATGCACTACTACTACTATCATACCTCATTACTGACCTTATACTCCCAGCATCATTACACTGTCACTCCAAGGATAACCTCTCCATGCACTACTCCTCCTATCATACCGCATCACTGACCTAATACTCCCAGCATCATTACACTGTCACTCCCAGGATAACCTCTCCATGCACTACTCCTCCTATCATACCTCATTACTGACCTAATACTCCCAGCATCATTACACTGTCACTCCCAGGATAACCTCTCCATGCACTACTCCTCCTATCATTCCTCATTACTGACCTAATACTCCCAGCATCATTACACTGTCACTCCCAGGATAACCTCTCCATGTACTACTCCTCCTATCATACAACATTACTGACCTAATACTCCCAGCATCATTACACTGTCACTCCCAGGATAACCTCTCCATGCACTACTACTCCTCCTATCATACAACATTACTGACCTAATACTCCCAGCATCATTACACTGTCACTCCCAGGATAACCTCTCCATGCACTACTACTCCTCCTATCATACCGCATTACTGACCTAACACTCCCAGCATCATTACACTGTCACTCCCAGGATAACCTCTCCATGCACTACTACTACTATCATACCTCATTACTGACCTAATACTCCCAGCATCATTACACCGTCACTCCCAGGATAACCTCTCCATGCACTACTCCTCCTATCATACCACATTACTGACCTTATACTCCCAGCATCATTACACTGTCACTCCCAGGATAACCTCTCCATGCACTACTACTACTATCATACCTCATTACTGACCTAATACTCCCAGCATCATTACACTGTGACTCCCAGGATAACCTCTCCATGCACTACTCCTCCTATCATACCACATTACTGACCTAATACTCCCAGCATCATTACACTGTCACTCCCAGGATAACCTCTCCATGCACTACTCCTATCATACCGCATTACTGACCTAATACTCCCAGCATCATTACACTGTCACTCCCAGGATAACCTCTCCATACACTACTACTCCTATCATACCTCATTACTGACCTAATACTCCCAGCATCATTACACTGTCACTCCCAGGATAACCTCTCCATGCACTACTCCTCCTATCATACCTCATTACTGACCTAATACTCCCAGCATCATTACACTGTCACTCCCAGGATAACCTCTCCATGGACTACTACTCCTATCATACCTCATTACTGACCTAATACTCCCAGCATCATTACACTGTCACTCCCAGGATAACCTCTCCATGCACTCCTCCTCCTATCATACCTCATTACTGACCTAATACTCCCAGCATCATTACACTGTCACTCCCAGGATAACCTCTCCATGCACTACTCTTCCTATCATACCTCATTACTGACCTAATACTCCCAGCATCATTACACTGTCACTCCCAGGATAACTTCTCCATGCACTACTACTCCTATCATACCTCATTACTGACCTAACACTCCCAGCATCATTACACTGTCACTCCCAGGATAACCTCTCCATGTACTACTCCTCCTATCATACCACATTACTGACCTAATACTCCCAGCATCATTACACTGTCACTCCCAGGATAACTTCTCCATGCACTACTACTACTCCTATCATACCACATTACTGACCTAATACTCCCAGCATCATTACACTGTCACTCCCAGGATAACCTCTCCATGCACTCCTCCTCCTATCATACCGCATTACTGACCTAATACTCCCAGCATCATTACACTGTCACTCCCAGGATAACCTCTCCATGCACTACTACTCCTCCTATCATACCTCATTACTGTCCTAATACTCCCAGCATCATTACACTGTCACTCCCAGGATAACCTCTCCATGCACTACTCCTCCTATCATACCTCATTACTGACCTAATACTCCCAGCATCATTACACTGTCACTCCCAGGATAACCTCTCCATGCACTACTAACTCCTATCATACCACATTACTGACCTAATACTCCCAGCATCATTACACTGTCACTCCCAGGATAACCTCTCCATGCACTACTCCTCCTATCATACCTCATTACTGACCTAATACTCCCAGCATCATTACACTGTCACTCCCAGGATAACCTCTCCATACACTACTCCTCCTATCATACCTCATTACTGACCTAATACTCCCAGCATCATTACACTGTCACTCCCAGGATAACCTCTCCATGCACTACTAACTCCTATCATACCACATTACTGACCTAATACTCCCAGCATCATTACACTGTCACTCCCAGGATAACCTCTCCATACACTACTCCTCCTATCATACCTCATTACTGACCTAATACTCCCAGCATCATTACACTGTCACTCCCAGGATAACCTCTCCATACACTACTCCTCCTATCATACCTCATTACTGACCTAATACTCCCAGCATCATTACACTGTCACTCCCAGGATAACCTCTCCATGCACTACTAACTCCTATCATACCACATTACTGACCTAATACTCCCAGCATCATTACACTGTCACTCCCAGGATAACCTCTCCATACACTACTCCTCCTATCATACCGCATTACTGACCTAATACTCCCAGCATCATTACACTGTCACTCCCAGGATAACCTCTCCATGCACTACTCCTCCTATCATACATCATTACTGACCTAATACTCCCAGCATCATTACACTGTCACTCCCAGGATAACCTCTCCATACACTACTCCTCCTATCATACCTCATTACTGACCTAATACTCCCAGCATCATTACACTGTCACTCCCAGGATAACCTCTCCATGCACTACTCCTCCTATCATACCTCATTACTGACCTAACACTCCCAGCATCATTACACTGTCACTCCCAGGATAACCTCTCCACACACTACTCCTATCATACCGCATTACTGACCTAATACTCCCAGCATCAGTACACTGTCACTCCCAGGATAACCTCTCCATGCACTACTCCTCCTATCATACCACATTACTGACCTTATACTCCCAGCATCATTACACTGTCACTCCCAGGATAACCTCTCCATGCACTACTACTACTATCATACCTCATTACTGACCTAATACTCCCAGCATTGTTACACTGTCACTCCCAGGATAACCTCTCCATACACTACTCCTCCTATCATACCGCATTACTGACCTAATACTCCCAGCATCATACACTGTCACTCCCAGGATAACCTCTCCATGCACTACTCCTCCTATCATACCACATTACTGACCTAATACTCCCAGCATCATTACACTGTCACTCCCAGGATAACTTCTCCATGCACTACTACTCCTCCTATCATACCGCATTACTGACCTAATACTCCCAGCATCATTACACTGTCACTCCCAGGATAACCACTACATGCACTACTCCTCCTATCATACCGCATTACTGACCTAATACTCCCAGCATCATTACACTGTCACTCCCAGGATAACCTCTCCATACACTACTACTCCTATCATACCGCATTACTGACCTAATACTCCCAGCATCATTACACTGTCACTCCCAGGATAACCTCTCCATACACAACTCCTATCATACTGCATTACTGACCTAATACTCCCAGCATCATTACACTGTCACTCCCAGGATAACCTCTCCATACACTACTCCTCCTATCATACCTCATCACTGACCTAATACTCCCAGCATCATTACACTGTCACTCCCAGGATAACCTCTCCATGCACTACTCCTCCTATCATACCTCATTACTGACCTAATACTCCCAGCATCATTACACTGTCACTCCCAGGATAACCTCTCCATACACTACTCCTATCATACCTCATTACTGACCTTATACTCCCAGCATCATTACACTGTCACTCCCAGGATAACCTCTCCATGCACTACTCCTCCTATCATACCACATTACTGACCTAATACTCCCAGCATCATTACACTGTCACTCCCAGGATAACCTCTCCATGCACTACTCCTCCTATCATACCACATTACTGACCTAATACTCCCAGCATCATTACACTGTCACTCCCAGGATAACCTCTCCATGCACTACTCCTCCTATCATACCACATTACTGACCTAATACTCCCAGCATCATTACACTGTCACTCCCAGGATAACCTCTCCATGCACTACTACTCCTATCATACCGCATAACTGACCTAATACTCCCAGCATCATTACACTGTCACTCCCAGGATAACCTCTCCATGTACTACTACTCCTATCATACCTCATTACTGACCTAATACTCCCAGCATCATTACACTGTCACTCCAAGGATAACCTCTCCATGCACTCCTCCTCCTATCATACCACATTACTGACCTAATACTCCCAGCATCATTACACTGTCACTCCCAGGATAACCTCTCCATGCACTACTCCTCCTATCATACCACATTACTGACCTAATACTCCCAGCATCATTACACTGTCACTCCCAGGATAACCTCTCCATGCACTACTACTCCTATCATACCGCATAACTGACCTAATACTCCCAGCATCATTACACTGTCACTCCCAGGATAACCTCTCCATGCACTACTACTCCTCCTATCATACCACATTACTGACCTAATACTCCCAGCATCATTACACTGTCACTCCCAGGATAACCTCTCCATGCACTACTACTACTACTATCATACCTCATTACTGACCTAATACTCCCAGCATCATTACACTGTCACTCCCAGGATAACCTCTACATGCACTACTCCTCCTATCATACCTCATTACTGACCTAATACTCCCAGCATCATTACACTGTCACTCCCAGGATAACCTCTCCATGGACTACTACTCCTATCATACCTCATTACTGACCTAATACTCCCAGCATCATTACACTGTCACTCCCAGGATAACCTCTCCATGCACTACTCCTCCTATCATACCTCATTACTGACCTAATACTCCCAGCATCATTACACTGTCACTCCCAGGATAACCTCTCCATGGACTACTACTCCTATCATACCTCATTACTGACCTAATACTCCCAGCATCATTACACTGTCACTCCCAGGATAACCTCTCCATGCACTACTCCTCCTATCATACCTCATTACTGACCTAATACTCCCAGCATCATTACACTGTCACTCCCAGGATAATCTCTCCATACACTACTCCTCCTATCATACCACATTACTGACATAATACTCCCAGCATCATTACACTGTCACTCCCAGGATAACCTCTCCATGCACTACTACTCCTCCTATCATACCGCATTACTGACCTAATACTCCCAGCATCATTACACTGTCACTCCCAGGATAACCTCTCCATACACTACTCCTCCTATCATACCGCATTACTGACCTAATACTCCCAGCATCATTACACTGTCACTCCCAGGATAACCTCTCCATGCACTACTACTCCTATCATACCGCATTACTGACCTAATACTCCCAGCATCATTACACTGTCACTCCCAGGATAACCTCTCCATGCACTACTCCTCCTATCATACCACATTACTGACCTAATACTCCCAGCATCATTACACCGTCACTCCCAGGATAACCTCTCCATGCACTACAACTCCTATCATACCTCATTACTGACCTAATACTCCAAGCATCATTACACTGTCACTCCCAGGATAACCTCTCCATGTACTACTCCTCCTATCATACCGCATTACTGACCTGACACTCCCAGCATCATTACACTGTCACTCCCAGGATAACCTCTCCATGCACTACTACTCCTCCTATCATACCTCATTACTGACCTAATACTCCCAGCATCATTACACTGTCACTCCCAGGATAACCTCTCCATGCACTACTACTACTCCTATCATACCGCACTACTGACCTAATACTCCCAGCATCATTACACTGTCACTCCCAGGATAACCTCTCCATGTACTACTACTCCTATCATACCGCATTACTGACCTAATACTCCCAGCATCATTACACTGTCACTCCCAGGATAACCTCTCCATGTACTACTCCTCCTATCATACCGCATTACTGACCTAATACTCCCAGCATCATTACACTGTCACTCCCAGGATAACCTCTCCATGCACTACTACTACTATCATACCTCATTACTGACCTAATACTCCCAGCATCATTACACTGTCACTCCCAGGATAACCTCTCCATGCACTACTCCTCCTATCATACCGCATTACTGACCTAATACTCCCAGCATCATTACACTGTCACTCCCAGGATATCCTCTCCATACACTACTCCTATCATACCTCATTACTGACCTAATACTCCCAGCATCATTACACTGTCACTCCCAGGATAACCTCTCCATGCACTACTCCTCCTATCATACCTCATTACTGACCTAATACTCCCAGCATCATTACACTGTCACTCCCAGGATAACCTCTCCATGCACTACTCCTCCTATCATACCTCATTACTGACCTAACACTCCCAGCATCATTACACTGTCACTCCCAGGATAACCTCTCCATGCACTACTACTCCTATCATACCTCATTACTGACCTAATACTCCCAGCATCATTACACTGTCACTCCCAGGATAACCTCTCCATGCACTACTCCTCCTATCATACCTCATTACTGACCTAATACTCCCAGCATCATTACACTGTCACTCCCAGGATAACCTCTCCATGCACTACTACTACTATCATACCTCATTACTGACCTAATACTCCCAGCATCATTACACTGTCACTCCCAGGATATCCTATCATACACTACTCCTCCTATCATACCGCATTACTGACCTAATACTCCCAGCATCATTACACTGCCACTCCCAGGATAACCTCTCCATACACTACTACTACTATCATACCTCATTACTGACCTAATACTCCCAGCATCATTACACTGTCACTCCCAGGATAACCTCTCCATACACTACTCCTATCATACCGCATTACTGACCTAATACTCCCAGCATCATTACACTGTCACTCCCAGGATAACCTCTCCATGTACTACTCCTCCTATCATACCGCATTACTGACCTAATACTCCCAGCATCATTACACTGTCACTCCCAGGATAACCTCTCCATGTACTACTCCTCCTATCATACCGCATTACTGACCTAATACTCCCAGCATCATTACACTGTCACTCCCAGGATAACCTCTCCATACACTACTCCTCCTATCATACCGCATCACTGACCTAATACTCCCAGCATCATTACACTGTCACTCCCAGGATAACCTCTCCATGCACTACTCCTCCTATCATACCTCATTACTGACCTAACACTCCCAGCATCATTACACTGTCACTCCCAGGATAACCTCTCCATGCACTACTACTCCTATCATACCTCATTACTGACCTAATACTCCCAGCATCATTACACTGTCACTCCCAGGATAACCTCTCCATGCACTACTCCTCCTATCATACCTCATTACTGACCTAATACTCCCAGCATCATTACACTGTCACTCCCAGGATAACCTCTCCATGCACTACTACTACTATCATACCTCATTACTGACCTAATACTCCCAGCATCATTACACTGTCACTCCCAGGATATCCTATCATACACTACTCCTCCTATCATACCGCATTACTGACCTAATACTCCCAGCATCATTACACTGTCACTCCCAGGATAACCTCTCCATGCACTACTCCTCCTATCATACCGCATTACTGACCTAATACTCCCAGCATCATTACACTGTCACTCCCAGGATAACCTCTCCATGCACTACTACTCCTATCATACCACATTACTGACCTAATACTCCCAGCATCATTACACTGTCACTCCCAGGATAACCTCTCCATGCACTACTCCTCCTATCATACCACATTACTGACCTAATACTCCCAGCATCATTACACTGTCACTCCTAGGATAACCTCTCCATACACTACTACTACTATCATACCTCATTACTGACCTAATACTCCCAGCATCATTACACTGTCACTCCCAGGATAACCTCTCCATACACTACTCCTATCATACCGCATTACTGACCTAATACTCCCAGCATCATTACACTGTCACTCCCAGGATAACCTCTCCATGCACCACTCCTCCTATCATACCTCATTACTGACCTAATACTCCCAGCATCATTACACTGTCACTCCCAGGATAACCTCTCCATACACTACTCCTCCTATCATACCTCATTACTGACCTAATACTCCCAGCATCATTACACTGTCACTCCCAGGATAACCTCTCCATACACTACTCCTATCATACCGCATTACTGACCTAATACTCCCAGCATCATTACACTGTCACTCCCAGGATAACCTCTCCATGTACTACTCCTCCTATCATACCGCATTACTGACCTAATACTCCCAGCATCATTACACTGTCACTCCCAGGATAACCTCTCCATGCACTACTCCTCCTATCATTCCTCATTACTGACCTAATACTCCCAGCATCATTACACTGTCACTCCCAGGATAACCTCTCCATACACTACTCCTCCTCCTATCATACCGCATTACTGACCTAATACTCCCAGCATCATTACACTGTCACTCCCAGGATAACCTCTCCATGCACTACTCCTCCTATCATACCTCATTACTGACCTAATACTCCCAGCATCATTACACTGTCACTCCCAGGATAACCTCTCCATGCACTACTCCTCCTATCATACCACATTACTGACCTAATACTCCCAGCATCATTACACTGTCACTCCCAGGATAACCTCTCCATGCACTACTACTACTATCATACCTCATTACTGACCTTATACTCCCAGCATCATTACACTGTCACTCCAAGGATAACCTCTCCATGCACTACTCCTCCTATCATACCGCATCACTGACCTAATACTCCCAGCATCATTACACTGTCACTCCCAGGATAACCTCTCCATGCACTACTCCTCCTATCATACCTCATTACTGACCTAATACTCCCAGCATCATTACACTGTCACTCCCAGGATAACCTCTCCATGCACTACTCCTCCTATCATTCCTCATTACTGACCTAATACTCCCAGCATCATTACACTGTCACTCCCAGGATAACCTCTCCATGTACTACTCCTCCTATCATACAACATTACTGACCTAATACTCCCAGCATCATTACACTGTCACTCCCAGGATAACCTCTCCATGCACTACTACTCCTCCTATCATACAACATTACTGACCTAATACTCCCAGCATCATTACACTGTCACTCCCAGGATAACCTCTCCATGCACTACTACTCCTCCTATCATACCGCATTACTGACCTAACACTCCCAGCATCATTACACTGTCACTCCCAGGATAACCTCTCCATGCACTACTACTACTATCATACCTCATTACTGACCTAATACTCCCAGCATCATTACACCGTCACTCCCAGGATAACCTCTCCATGCACTACTCCTCCTATCATACCTCATTACTGACCTAATACTCCCAGCATCATTACACTGTCACTCCCAGGATAACCTCTCCATGGACTACTACTCCTATCATACCTCATTACTGACCTAATACTCCCAGCATCATTACACTGTCACTCCCAGGATAACCTCTCCATGCACTCCTCCTCCTATCATACCTCATTACTGACCTAATACTCCCAGCATCATTACACTGTCACTCCCAGGATAACCTCTCCATGCACTACTCTTCCTATCATACCTCATTACTGACCTAATACTCCCAGCATCATTACACTGTCACTCCCAGGATAACTTCTCCATGCACTACTACTCCTATCATACCTCATTACTGACCTAACACTCCCAGCATCATTACACTGTCACTCCCAGGATAACCTCTCCATGTACTACTCCTCCTATCATACCACATTACTGACCTAATACTCCCAGCATCATTACACTGTCACTCCCAGGATAACTTCTCCATGCACTACTACTACTCCTATCATACCACATTACTGACCTAATACTCCCAGCATCATTACACTGTCACTCCCAGGATAACCTCTCCATGCACTCCTCCTCCTATCATACCGCATTACTGACCTAATACTCCCAGCATCATTACACTGTCACTCCCAGGATAACCTCTCCATGCACTACTACTCCTCCTATCATACCTCATTACTGTCCTAATACTCCCAGCATCATTACACTGTCACTCCCAGGATAACCTCTCCATGCACTACTCCTCCTATCATACCTCATTACTGACCTAATACTCCCAGCATCATTACACTGTCACTCCCAGGATAACCTCTCCATGCACTACTAACTCCTATCATACCACATTACTGACCTAATACTCCCAGCATCATTACACTGTCACTCCCAGGATAACCTCTCCATGCACTACTCCTCCTATCATACCTCATTACTGACCTAATACTCCCAGCATCATTACACTGTCACTCCCAGGATAACCTCTCCATACACTACTCCTCCTATCATACCTCATTACTGACCTAATACTCCCAGCATCATTACACTGTCACTCCCAGGATAACCTCTCCATGCACTACTAACTCCTATCATACCACATTACTGACCTAATACTCCCAGCATCATTACACTGTCACTCCCAGGATAACCTCTCCATACACTACTCCTCCTATCATACCTCATTACTGACCTAATACTCCCAGCATCATTACACTGTCACTCCCAGGATAACCTCTCCATGCACTACTAACTCCTATCATACCACATTACTGACCTAATACTCCCAGCATCATTACACTGTCACTCCCAGGATAACCTCTCCATACACTACTCCTCCTATCATACCGCATTACTGACCTAATACTCCCAGCATCATTACACTGTCACTCCCAGGATAACCTCTCCATGCACTACTCCTCCTATCATACCTCATTACTGACCTAATACTCCCAGCATCATTACACTGTCACTCCCAGGATAACCTCTCCATACACTACTCCTCCTATCATACCTCATTACTGACCTAATACTCCCAGCATCATTACACTGTCACTCCCAGGATAACCTCTCCATGCACTACTCCTCCTATCATACCTCATTACTGACCTAATACTCCCAGCATCATTACACTGTCACTCCCAGGATAACCTCTCCATACACTACTCCTCCTATCATACCTCATTACTGACCTAATACTCCCAGCATCATTACACTGTCACTCCCAGGATAACCTCTCCATGCACTACTCCTCCTATCATACCTCATTACTGACCTAATACTCCCAGCATCATTACACTGTCACTCCCAGGATAACCTCTCCATACACTACTCCTCCTATCATACTGCATTACTGACCTAATACTCCCAGCATCATTACACTGTCACTCCCAGGATAACCTCTCCATGCACTACTCCTCCTATCATACCGCATTACTGACCTAATACTCCCAGCATCATTACACTGTCACTCCCAGGATAACCTCTCCATGCACTACTACTACTCCTATCATACCGCATTACTGCCCTAATACTCCCAGCATCATTACACTGTCACTCCCAGGATAACCTCTCCATGCACTACTACTACTCCTATCATACCTCATTACTGACCTAATACTCCCAGCATCATTACACTGTCACTCCCAGGATAACCTCTCCATACACTACTCCTCCTATCATACCTCATTACTGACCTAATACTCCCAGCATCATTACACTGTCACTCCCAGGATAACCTCTCCATGCACTACTCCTATCATACCACATTACTGACCTAATACTCCCAGCATCATTACACTGTCACTCCCAGGATAACCTCTCCATGCACTACTCCTATCATACCACATTACTGACCTAATACTCCCAGCATCATTACACTGTCACTCCCAGGATAACCTCTCCATGCACTACTCCTCCTATCATACCGCATTACTGCCCTAATACTCCCAGCATCATTACACTGTCACTCCCAGGATAACCTCTCCATACACTACTCCTCCTATCATACCGCATTACTGACCTAATACTCCCAGCATCATTACACTGTCACTCCCAGGATAACCTCTCCATGCACTACTCCTCCTATCATACCTCATTACTGACCTAATACTCCCAGCATCATTACACTGTCACTCCCAGGATAACCTCTCCATACACTACTCCTCCTATCATACCTCATTACTGACCTAATACTCCCAGCATCATTACACTGTCACTCCCAGGATAACCTCTCCATGCACTACTCCTCCTATCATACCTCATTACTGACCTAATACTCCCAGCATCATTACACTGTCACTCCCAGGATAACCTCTCCATACACTACTCCTCCTATCATACTGCATTACTGACCTAATACTCCCAGCATCATTACACTGTCACTCCCAGGATAACCTCTCCATGCACTACTCCTCCTATCATACCGCATTACTGACCTAATACTCCCAGCATCATTACACTGTCACTCCCAGGATAACCTCTCCATGCACTACTACTACTCCTATCATACCTCATTACTGCCCTAATACTCCCAGCATCATTACACTGTCACTCCCAGGATAACCTCTCCATGCACTACTACTACTCCTATCATACCTCATTACTGACCTAATACTCCCAGCATCATTACACTGTCACTCCCAGGATAACCTCTCCATACACTACTCCTCCTATCATACCTCATTACTGACCTAATACTCCCAGCATCATTACACTGTCACTCCCAGGATAACCTCTCCATGCACTACTCCTATCATACCACATTACTGACCTAATACTCCCAGCATCATTACACTGTCACTCCCAGGATAACCTCTCCATGCACTACTCCTCCTATCATACCTCATTACTGACCTTATACTCCCAGCATCATTACACTGTCACTCCCAGGATAACCTCTCCATGCACTACTCCTATCATACCACATTACTGACCTAATACTCCCAGCATCATTACACTGTCACTCCCAGGATAACCTCTCCATGCACTACTCCTCCTATCATACCGCATTACTGCCCTAATACTCCCAGCATCATTACACTGTCACTCCCAGGATAACCTCTCCATGCACTACTACTACTATCATACCTCATTACTGACCTAATACTCCCAGCATCATTACACTGTCACTCCCAGGATAACCTCTCCATACACTACTCCTCCTATCATACCTCATTACTGACCTAATACTCCCAGCATCATTACACTGTCACTCCCAGGATAACTTCTCCATGCACTACTACTACTCCTATCATACCGCATTACTGACCTAATACTCCCAGCATCATTACACTGTCACTCCCAGGATAACCTCTCCATGCACTACTCCTCCTATCATACCTCATTACTGACCTAATACTCCCAGCATCATTACACTGTCACTCCCAGGATAACTTCTCCATGCACTACTACTACTCCTATCATACCGCATTACTGACCTAATACTCCCAGCATCATTACACTGTCACTCCCAGGATAACTTCTCCATGCACTACTACTACTCCTATCATACCTCATTACCAGGGACGTGCGGTGAGCTAAATGGCTCAGGAGCCACTGGTTAACCCCAAAGCCAGATTTACATGCAATATATGAGCCAAAGGGTACATCCGGGCATTATACACAGGTGCAGCATTATAAACTACTGGAAATCTGGTGAATTACTGATTAGAGATGTGTGGAAAGGATACACAGATGAGGCACTGCCTCACCTGCCATAGACTTTTTACTCCAGAGTTTGTGCTATAAAAATTATTAGAATAATGCAAAGAAGATATTTCAAACAAATGATCAGTATTTTTCATATATTTTGTTCAGTCAAAACACTGGTTTAAACGTAAGTATGACAGGCAAGGCTCTGCCTCACCTGCCTCACCCCACCGCACGTCACTGCTCATTACTGACCTAATACTCCCAGCATCATTACACTGTCACTCCCAGGATAACTTCTCCATACACTACTCCTCCTATCATACCTCATTACTGACCTAATACTCCCAGCATCATTACACTGTCACTCCCAGGATAACCTCTCCATGTACTACTACTCCTATCATACCTCATTACTGACCTAATACTCCCAGCATCATTACACTGTCACTCCCAGGATATCCTATCATACACTACTCCTCCTATCATACTGCATTACTGACCTAATACTCCCAGCATCATTACACTGTCACTCCCAGGATAACTTCTCCATACACTACTACTCCTCCTATCATACTGCATTACTGACCTAATACTCCCAGCATCATTACACTGTCACTCCCAGGATAACCTCTCCATACACAACTCCTCCTATCATACTGCATTACTGACCTAATACTCCCAGCATCATTACACTGTCACTCCCAGGATAACCTCTCCATACACTACTCCTCCTATCATACCTCATTACTGACCTAATACTCCCAGCATCATTACACTGTCACTCCCAGGATAACCTCTCCATACACTACTCCTCCTATCATACCTCATTACTGACCTAATACTCCCAGCATCATTACACTGTCACTCCCAGGATAACCTCTCCATGTACTACTACTCCTCCTATCATACCTCATTACTGACCTAATACTCCCAGCATCATTACACTGTTACTCCCAGGATAACCTCTCCATACACTACTAACTCCTATCATACCTCATTACTGACCTAACACTCCCAGCATCATTACACTGTCACTCCCAGGATAACCTCTCCATGCACTACTCCTCCTATCATACCACATTACTGACCTAATACTCCCAGCATCATTACACTGTCACTCCCAGGATAACCTCTCCATACACTACTCCTCCTATCATACCACATTACTGACCTAACACTCCCAGCATCATTACACTGTCACTCCCAGGATAACCTCTCCATGTACTACTACTCCTCCTATCATACCTCATTACTGACCTAATACTCCCAGCATCATTACACTGTCACTCCCAGGATAACCTCTCCATGTACTACTACTCCTCCTATCATACCTCATTACTGACCTAATACTCCCAGCATCATTACACTGTTACTCCCAGGATAACCTCTCCATACACTACTAACTCCTATCATACCTCATTACTGACCTAACACTCCCAGCATCATTACACTGTCACTCCCAGGATAACCTCTCCATGCACTACTCCTCCTATCATACCACATTACTGACCTAATACTCCCAGCATCATTACACTGTCACTCCCAGGATAACCTCTCCATGCACTACTACTCCTATCATACCGCATTACTGACCTTATACTCCCAGCATCATTACACTGTCACTCCCAGGATAACCTCTCCATGCACTACTCCTCCTATCATACCTCATTACTGACCTAATACTCCCAGCATCATTACACTGTCACTCCCAGGATAACCTCTCCATGCACTACTACTCCTATCATACCTCATTACTGACCTAATACTCCCAGCATCATTACACTGTCACTCCCAGGATAACCTCTCCATACACAACTCCTCCTATCATACTGCATTACTGACCTAATACTCCCAGACACTCACCCAGCTCTGAGCCCGGGTTCCTGGAGGACATGATGCTGCAGCTGCTTGTACTGTAGAGGAAACGCCCCCTACTGTCACTTCTTCCCGCCCCCCTCCCAGCCAATCCGGAGAGCCCAAGTCACATGATCCCTGACCCTCCCATAGCTGGCTCCAATGCAGAGATCACTGTATTATACAGTGTGACCTGGTGCAGAGATCACTGAGTATTATACACTGTAACCTGGTGCAGAGATCACTGAGTATTATACAGTGTAACCTGTGCAGAGATAACTGAGTATTATACAGTGTAACCTGGTGCAGAGATCCCTGAGTATTATACAGTGTAACCTGGTGCAGAGATCCCTGAGTATTATACAGTGTAACCTGGTGCAGAGATCCCTGAGTATTATATAGTGTAACCTGTGCAGAGATCACAGAGTATTATACAGTGTAACCTGTGCAGAGGTCACAGAGTATTATACAGTGTGACCTGGTGCAGAGATCACTGAGTATTATATAGTGTAACCTGTGCAGAGATCACTGAGTATTATACACTGTAACCTGGTGCAGAGATCACTGAGTATTATACAGTGTAACCTGTGCAGAGATAACTGAGTATTATACAGTGTAACCTGGTGCAGAGATCCCTGAGTATTATACAGTGTAACCTGGTGCAGAGATCCCTGAGTATTATACAGTGTAACCTGGTGCAGAGATCCCTGAGTATTATATAGTGTAACCTGTGCAGAGATCACAGAGTATTATACAGTGTAACCTGTGCAGAGGTCACAGAGTATTATACAGTGTGACCTGGTGCAGAGATCACTGAGTATTATACAGTGTAACCTGGTGCAGAGATCCCTGAGTATTATACAGTGTAACCTGGTGCAGAGATCCCTGAGTATTATACAGTGTAACCTGTGCAGAGATCACAGAGTATTATACAGTGTAACCTGTGCAGAGATCACAGAGTATTATACAGTGTAACCTGTGCAGAGATCACAGAGTATTATACAGTGTAACCTGGTGCAGAGATCACTGAGTATTATACAGTGTGACCTGGTGCAGAGATCACTGAGTATTATACAGTGTAACCTGGTGCAGAGATCACTGAGTATTATACATTGTAACCTGGTGCAGAGATCACCGAGTATTATACAGTGTGACCTGGTGCAGAGATCACTGAGTATTATACAGTGTAACCTGGTGCAGAGATCCCTAAATATTATACAGTGTAACCTGGTGCAGAGATCACTGAGTATTATACAGTGTAACCTGGTGCAGAGATCACTGAGTATTATACAGTGTAACCTGTGCAGAGATCACTGAGTATTATACACTGTGACCTGGTGCAGAGATCCCTGGGTATTATACAGTGTGACCTGGTGCAGAGATCACTGAGTATTATACAGTGTAACCTGGTGCAGAGATCACTGAGTATTATACAGTGTGACCTAGTGCAGAGATCCCTGAGTATTATACAGTGTAACCTGTGCAGAGATCACTGAGTATTATACACTGTGACCTGGTGCAGAGATCCCTGAGTATTATACAGTGTGACCTGGTGCAGAGATCACTGAGTATTATACAGTGTAACCTGGTGCAGAGATCACTGAGTATTATACAGTGTAACCTGTGCAGAGATCACTGAGTATTATACACTGTAACCTAGTGCAGAGATCCCTGAGTATTATACAGTGTAACCTGGTGCAGAGATCCCTGAGTATTATACAGTGTAACCTGGTGCAGAGATCCCTGAGTATTATACAGTGTAACCTGGTGCAGAGATCACTGAGTATTATACAGTGTGACCTGTGCAGAGGTCCCTGAGTATTATACAGTGTAACCTGGTGCAGAGATCCCTGAGTATTATACAGTGTAACCTGGTGCAGAGATCACTGAGTATTATACAGTGTAACCTGGTGCAGAGATCCCTGAGTATTATACAGTGTAACCTGGTGCAGAGATCACAGAGTATTATACAGTGTAACCTGTGCAGAGATCACAGAGTATTATACAGTGTAACCTGTGCAGAGATCACAGAGTATTATACAGTGTAACCTGTGCAGAGATCACAGAGTATTATACAGTGTAACCTGGTGCAGAGATCACTGAGTATTATACAGTGTGACCTGGTGCAGAGATCACTGAGTATTATACAGTGTAACCTGGTGCAGAGATCACTGAGTATTATACATTGTAACCTGGTGCAGAGATCACCGAGTATTATACAGTGTGACCTGGTGCAGAGATCACTGAGTATTATACAGTGTAACCTGGTGCAGAGATCCCTAAATATTATACAGTGTAACCTGGTGCAGAGATCACTGAGTATTATACAGTGTAACCTGGTGCAGAGATCACTGAGTATTATACAGTGTAACCTGTGCAGAGATCACTGAGTATTATACACTGTGACCTGGTGCAGAGATCCCTGGGTATTATACAGTGTGACCTGGTGCAGAGATCACTGAGTATTATACAGTGTAACCTGGTGCAGAGATCACTGAGTATTATACAGTGTGACCTAGTGCAGAGATCCCTGAGTATTATACAGTGTAACCTGTGCAGAGATCACTGAGTATTATACACTGTGACCTGGTGCAGAGATCCCTGAGTATTATACAGTGTGACCTGGTGCAGAGATCACTGAGTATTATACAGTGTAACCTGGTGCAGAGATCACTGAGTATTATACAGTGTAACCTGTGCAGAGATCACTGAGTATTATACACTGTAACCTAGTGCAGAGATCCCTGAGTATTATACAGTGTAACCTGGTGCAGAGATCCCTGAGTATTATACAGTGTAACCTGGTGCAGAGATCCCTGAGTATTATACAGTGTAACCTGGTGCAGAGATCACTGAGTATTATACAGTGTGACCTGTGCAGAGATCACTGAGTATTATACAGTGTAACCTGGTGCAGAGATCACTGAGTATTATACAGTGTGACCAGGTGCAGAGATCACTGAGTATTATACAGTGTAACCTGGTGCAGAGATCCCTGAGTATTATACAGTGTAACCTGGTGCAGAGATCCCTGAGTATTATACAGTGTAACCTGGTGCAGAGATCACTGAGTATTATACAGTGTAACCTGGTGCAGAGATCCCTGAGTATTATACAGTGTAACCTGGTGCAGAGATCCCTGAGTATTATACAGTGTAACCTGGTGCAGAGATCCCTGAGTATTATACAGTGTAACCTGGTGCAGAGATCACTGAGTATTATACAGTGTAACCTGGTGCAGAGATCCCTGAGTATTATACAGTGTAACCTGGTGCAAAGATCACTGAGTATTATACAGTGTAACCTGGTGCAGAGATCCCTGAGTATTATACAGTGTAACCTGGTGCAGAGATCCCTGAGTATTATACAGTGTAACCTGGTGCAGAGATCCCTGAGTATTATACAGTGTAACCTGTGCAGAGATCACAGAGTATTATACAGTGTAACCTGTGCAGAGATCACAGAGTATTATACAGTGTAACCTGGTGCAGAGATCACTGAGTATTATACAGTGTAACCTGGTGCAGAGATCACTGAGTATTATACAGTGTAACCTGGTGCAGAGATCACTGAGTATTATACAGTGTGACCTGGTGCAGAGATCACTGAGTATTATACAGTGTGACCTGGTGCAGAGATCACTGAGTATTATACAGTGTAACCTGGTGCAGAGATCCCTGAGTATTATACAGTGTAACCTGGTGCAGAGATCAATGAGTATTATACAGTGTAACCTGGTGCAGAGATCCCTGAGTATTATACAGTGTAACCTGGTGCAGAGATCCCTGAGTATTATACAGTGTTACCTGGTGCAGAGATCCCTGAGTATTATACAGTGTAACCTGGTGCAGAGATCACTGAGTATTATACAGTGTAACCTGGTGCAGAGATAACCGAGTATTATACAGTGTAATCTGGTGCAGAGATCACTGAGTATTATACAGTGTAAGCTGGTGCAGAGATCACTGAGTATTATACAGTGTGACCTGGTGCAGAGATCACTGAGTATTATACTGTGTAACCTGGTGCAGAGATCCCTGAGTATTATACACTGTAACCTGGTGCAGAGATCACTGAGTATTATACAGTGTAACCTGGTGCAGAGATCCCTGAGTATTATACAGTGTGACCTGGTGCAGAGATCACTGAGTATTATACAGTGTAACCTGGTGCAGAGATCACTGAGTATTATACACTGTAACCTGGTGCAGAGATCACTGAGTATTATACAGTGTAACCTGGTGCAGAGATCACTGAGTATTATACACTGTAACCTGGTGCAGAGATCACTGAGTATTATACAGTGTGACCTGGTGCAGAGATCACTGAGTATTATACACTGTAACCTGGTGCAGAGATCACTGAGTATTATACAGTGTGACCTGGTGCAGAGATCCCTGAGTATTATACAGTGTGACCTGGTGCAGAGATCACTGAGTATTATACAGTGTGACCTGGTGCAGAGATCACTGAGTATTATACACTGTAACCTGGTGCAGAGATCACTGAGTATTATACAGTGTGACCTGGTGCAGAGATCCCTGAGTATTATACACTGTAACCTGGTGCAGAGATCCCTGAGTATTATACAGTGTAGCCTGGTGCAGAGATCACTGAGTATTATACAGTGTGACCTGGTGCAGAGATCCCTGAGTATTATACAGTGTGACCTGGTGCAGAGATCACTGAGTATTATACAGTGTAACCTGGTGCAGAGATCACCGAGTATTATACACTGTAACCTGGTGCAGAGATCCCTGAGTATTATACAGTGTAACCTGGTGCAGAGATCACAGAGTATTATACAGTGTAACCTGGTGCAGAGATCACCGAGTATTATACACTGTAACCTGGTGCAGAGATCACCGAGTATTATACAGTGTGACCTGGTGCAGAGATCACTGAGTATTATACAGTGTGACCTGGTGCAGAGATCACTGAGTATTATACAGTGTAACCTGGTGCAGAGATCACAGAGTATTATACAGTGTAACCTGGTGCAGAGATCCCTGAGTATTATACAGTGTAACCTGGTGCAGAGATCCCTGAGTATTATACAGTGTAACCTGGTGCAGAGATCCCTGAGTATTATACAGTGTAACCTGGTGCAGAGATCCCTGAGTATTATACAGTGTGACCTGGTGCAGAGATCACTGAGTATTATACAGTGTAACCTGGTGCAGAGATCACCGAGTATTACACACTGTAACCTGGTGCAGAGATCACTGAGTATTATACAGAGTAACCTGTGCAGAGATCACAGAGTATTATACACTGTAACCTGGTGCAGAGATCACACAGTATTATACAGTGTAACCTGGTGCAGAGATCCCTGAGTATTATACACTGTAACCTGGTGCAGAGATCACCGAGTATTATACTGTGTAACCTGTGCAGAGATCACTGAGTACTATACAGTGTGACCTGGTGCAGAGATCCCTGAGTATTATACAGTGTAACCTGGTGCAGAGATCCCTGAGCATTATACAGAGTAACCTGGAGCAGAGATCCCTGAGTATTATACAGTGTAACCTGATGCAGAGATCCCTGAGCATTATACAGTGTAACCTGGAGTAGAGATCACCGAGAATTATACAGTGTAACCTGGTGCAGAGATCACTGAGTATTATACACTGTAACCTGGTGCAGAGATCACTGAGTATTATACACTGTAACCTGGTGCAGAGATCACTGAGTATTATACAGTGTGACCTGGTGCAGAGATCCCCGAGTATTATACAGTGTAACCTGGTGCAGAGATCCCCGAGTATTATACAGTGTAACCTGGTGTAGAGATCACTGAGTATTATACAGTGTAACCTGGTGCAGAGATCCCTGAGTATTATACAGAGTAACCTGGTGCAGAGATCCCTGAGTATTATACAGAGTAACCTGGTGCAGAGATCCCTGAGTATTATACACTGTAACCTGGTGCAGAGATCACAGAATATTATACACTGTAACCTGGTGCAGAGATCACCGAGTATTTTTTTTGTATATTCTGTTTTTATGGAGAACAATAAAAAAAACATTCCAGTACATAATCGGAAATCATTCAACGAACAGGAGATAATGAGTAAAAGTGACATTACAAAAGAAGTTAATGTAAACATGTACATTAAATCTAGTAGGTCACTACATAAAGTAGAAATAAACATACTGTAGGTCCATTGTAGGGAAGAAAAAGAATAAAGTAGTAAATTACATTAAAACGGTATGTGCTTCAATTTACGGTAGGAATAAAAAACGAAGAGAAAGAGGGGCTAGGGAGGGAGAAAAGGTATTAAACAGAGTAGACGAAGAATGGAAGAAGAAGGCTGGCCAAATTCCGAGGTGTCTTAGATAAAACATATCTGGGAGCTTGCGGTGAAAAGGGGTAAGAAACCTCATCTACTCGCTAAAAATACACTGCTCAAAAAAATAAAGGGAACACTACAATAACACATCCTAGATCTGAATGAAATATTCTTATTAAATACTTTGTGCTTTACATAGTTGAATGTGCTGACAACAAAATCACACAAAATGATCAAAGGTCTGGATTTGGAGTCACACTCAAAATTAAAGTGGAAACGGGACTTCCGGTTCCGGCTTGATGCTGTGAGGTGTGCTCTCAGCATCGCTCCGTGCATCGGGACACCACATAGCTTTTAAAAGCCATTTTCACGGCTTCCACAGAGACCTCCTCGCTGCACTATCAGCAACCGACACATTATGGATAAATACCTGGCCTCCGGGGCCGCACCGAAGCCCTCTGCTCTCCCGCAGCCGCCCAGACAGGAGAAGAAGCGCGCCAATCCCAATATGGCGCCGAGTAACAGCACCCCGCCGGCGTCTCCCGCGGCCAAGAAAACAGCCACTGAATTATTCCAGAAAGACTCATCTCAGGTCAGTCGCACATCAGACGCCCCTATCACACATTCTGATCTGGCAGCTGCAATCACTAACACCATGGGCCCCTTGTTGTCTAAAGCTGTAGCTGACATTACACAGCAGCTGCAGCACCTCACTCACAAGGTGTCTGTGCATGATAATCAGATTGGGGTCTTAAGCCATGATATGGCGTCAACCCAGTGCTCTATCCTCCGCTTGCAAAAAGAGAATCATCAGTTATGGAACCGTCTAGAGGATGCAGAAAATCGCTCGCGACGGAACAATATTAGATTAGTGGGCCAGCCTGAGTCTATTAAAGGAGCTGAATTAGTTGCAATCGTACAGACCACCCTGCCGTCCCTTTTAGATATCTCTGACACCTGCAAGGATCTTGTAATTGAGAGGGTACACAGAGTGGGTCCCCCCCCCACGCACCCCCGACAGTTGCCCGCGGGTCACGTTATTCCGCTGCCTTAACTATCTGCACAAGATGGCTTTCTGGACAGCCTCCCGTAAACGGAGGTCCGTGATGTGGGAAAACTCACGTTTGTTTATATTCCAGGATTTCTCTGCTGAGCTGACCAGGGCTAGAAAAGCTTTTAACCCAGTGTGCTCTAAATTAGTTCAGGACAAACGCAAATTTTCTTTGATATATCCTGCAAAGCTCAGAATTTATGGGGGAGATAAACCAATGGATTTCACTTCTCCTGATGACGCCATGGCCTATCTTCATGATGAAGCCTCAGAAACTCAGGAGGACATTTCAGATACCCCTCCCCTTGCATCTTCTACATAAACCTACTTTTCCTGATAAAATTCATGATGGTTGGTCGATTTGAGGCTTCCCAACTGTATATCTCACTGCAGGACAGACTTTCCACTGTGATGCGACAAACATCAGATGTCCACGACATACTTCCATTGTCACATTTCCTCGAATTGCAGGACTATATCTGGAGGAGATCTGTTTGCCTTAATGATATTATAAATTACCTGCATCTTATCTCTATTATAGTTGGTTACAGTTCTATGATTATACGCATAAGCCTAACATAACTGTTCTTTTACAATTGCGATGTTATGGCCAAGGCCCTTTAATTATTGGTCTCTATTCATATAACTAATAATACATGGTGGTGTTACCGGCAGGAGCACTATGTCGTAACTCCACACTACCAGTGTTTAATGTTATTCACAATTTGTTTACCGGATTTCGGTCTGTATTATACAGACATCATTCATTGCCTGTATTGGTATGCCTTTATTTTGCTTTGTTTTACCTATGTCCCTCCTCCTCCTCTCCCCACTCCATGTAGATATGCATGTACTAATTTTTTGCTTAGTGGTTGCTCTCAGCTACTTATTATTGCTAAGTTTTATATTCTAAATGACTGAAATCATAATAGGTTCCCTCAACGTTGGGGGTATAAATTCTCCGCAGAAGATACGTAAAATCCTTCACTATTTGAACAAACAAAATATAGATATTATCTTCCTACAAGAATCACATCTTACTCATATAGAAACGTTTAAACTTCAAATGCTTCAGTGGTCCTTGATTGCGGACGCACCATTTACCTCCAAAGCACGCGGAGTAGTCATACTTGCTAAACGTAATATACCAGTTGTGGTAACACAAATTGATGCGGATCCTGCTGGTAGGTTTCTCCTTGTCGAACTCACTTTATATGATATCCCATACACCTTTTGCAATGTATACGCACCCAACGCTTATAGCAAAGCATTTTTCCAACAGCTGATTTCCAAACTTATTCCTCATGCCCATAATAACCTGGTAATGTGTGGGGATTTAAACTTGATTACTTCTCCCCATTTGGACCACTCATACTCCTCTGGAGCCCCTCTTCACCTCCCCAAAATAGGTATCTCGCACCTATGTTCGTCTTTAACTTTAGTAGATATTTGGAGAGCCCTACACCCTACGGACAAAAATTATACTTGCCTTTCCGCTGCACACGGTACTCTGTCACGTATTGATTACACCTTTATCTCCCACCAATTATTTCCAAACATCACGGACTCAGATATTGAATCAATAGCGATTTCCGACCATGCCTTGATTTGGTTCTCATTACTCATACGGCCTGTACACAAAACACCCCCCCAATGGAGATTCCCATCTCACTTGATGTCGTCCTCCAAATTTGGTGATATTTTGGATGCTGCCTGGGATACTTACTCTCATAATAATGAGTCTCATGCAGAATCTGACCCGTCCCTCTTTTGGCTAGCCTCTAAGGTGGTTTTACGTGGGGAAATTCTCTCTTATACCTCAGCACTTAAAAGAAAATACGCACAATCCTATATATCTGCTCAACAAGCCCTCACAAATGCGTACCAGTCCTATACTCTGACTCCATCCCCTGCTAATAAACATGTTTATCTCACACAAAAATTGCACTTTAATGAACTACTAACATCTATGGGCGATAAATACAAATTTAAAATTGACTATAAATTCCACAAATTTGGCAATAAAACGGGCAAAATGCTCACGAATCTCTTAAAAGGCACTTTCACTCCCATGACAGTACATCCGTTATTGACGGCTGAAGGAACATTTACCACTGATCCTCAACAAATATCAGATATAATGAAAGTATATTATGAAAAACTGTATTCTCCCCACCCTACCTTAGCCTCCTCTCCTTTCACTACTCAATCCTCTCCTTCAACTTGGGAATTCCCGGACCTCCCACAATTTCCGACAGATGATTTTCCCTCCTTGATGTCCCCGATTACTTGTGAAGAAGTTCAACAGGCGATTTCTAAGCTAAAACCCTCCAAAGCCCCTGGTCCCGATGGATTATCAGGAGAATTTTATAAACATCTAGCTCCAAGAATAGCCACATATCTGACTGCCTTCTACAATCATATCATAGACACTAATACGATTCCCCTTCATTTTAATTCGGCCATCATCAAGGTACTCCCAAAACAAGGTAAAGACCTTTCTAACCCCGCATCATACCGTCCCATTTCCCTCCTAAACTTAGATTACAAAATTTTAACAAAAATTCTGGCCGATAGATTGAAGTTCTCTCTGCCACATGTCATACACCCTGATCAAACAGGTTTCATTTGTGGACGTCACTCTGTCCGAAATGTTAGACGCGTGTTGGCTACAATTCAACATTTGTTGGTTACTGATAATCGAGACTCCCCCCACAATGTAGTTTTAACTTTAGATGCAGAAAAGGCCTTCGATCTTATAACATGGCCTCATTTATTTTTGACTCTAGAGAAATTCGGTTATCCTTGCTCATTTATTTTACTACTAAAAACCTTATATACCTCCCCAAAATCCCAACTCATATGTAATGGTTACCCTTCTACTCCGTTCACCATATATAAAGGCACAAGGCAGGGATGTCCACTCTCTCCCTTGCTGTTTGCACTGGCAATTGAACCCCTTGTGGTCTCTATCCGCAATTCTCCTCTGATTGAAGGTGTTCGAATTGGCGATGTTATTTTAAAGACGGCTCTTTTCGCCGATGATATGTTACTATTTCTGTCCCGACCGGAATCCACAATCCCCAACGTAATGTCTCTGATACATTCTTTCGGGAGTGTGGCGGGCTTCAGGATTAACATTGCCAAGTCTGAACTACTTACTTTATCTAGTCCTCGATCGACCAACCCTCCTCCTTTCTTAACGCAATCCCATTTTACTAAAGTTGACAGTATTAAATATCTGGGTGTTCATATTCCCTCTGACCTCTCTTCCTTATATAAATTAAATTTTTCCCCAATCCTTACAAAGATATCGACCCTATATGAGACCTGGATGAACCTACCCCTATCCCTTCTTGGCCGTTTAGCAATTGTTAAGAGTATAATTTTCCCGAAGATTTTCTACGCCCTACAAATGCTCCCTATTGGACTCTCCAATCAGACTTTTCCAAATTTGATAGTCTTACTTCTCGCTTCTTATGGAAGCAAAAACGCTCTAGAATTGCTCTAGATAAACTCCAATCTCCTCGCTCCAAAGGAGGAATGAATGCTCCTAATCTCCATAGATACTTCCTCTCCGTACAATTCAGGGTTATTAATGATTGGTTATTGAACTCTTCCACCTACACTGACCTAGCATTGGATTGCGCCATCTTCTCTCCATTTGCTCCTAGTGCCTTACTTCACTCTAAACAAGGAGACATCCCACCCATCATCCTACAGAACATAATGTTTCATGATGTTTATTTGGCATGGAAATCCATTAACAAAAAATTACTCAGGAATCACCTCTCATCTCCTTATATCCCCCTATGGGGAAATCCCTCATTTCCTCCCTTGCTGACAAATGCCGAGTATCTGAATTGGAAACAGAAAGGGCTGTTCTTAACTTCGCAAATTTTTGACCCAGGAGGCCTTCTGCTCCCCTATTCAGAACTAAAACTTAAATATCAACTACCTGATCGGAACTTCTTTATGTACTTACAATCTAGACACTATGCATTGTCCCTGACTCCCTCCACGCGCTTTATTCTTTCCACGGATCCTCTAAACAGTTTATTTAAGGCTTTAAAATCTATGCCATACCATATTAAAATGCTTTATTCTCTTCTTTCTCCTAATCCTACATCATTGGCATGGTCTAAGCTTCTGAAAGCATGGCAATCTGATATAGGAACAATACACACCTCCGATGATGTTGTTACTCATTTCGAAACCACACTGAAGCATTTGAAATCCTCATATTTACAAGAGGTACATTTAAAAACTTTACACAGAGCATATGTTTCTCCATTTCAGAGGGCCCGCATGTTCCCTGAAAATGATGGCTCCTGTCTGAAATGCTGTGCCTCTAAGGCAGATTTTTTCCACTGTATGTGGAGTTGTGGGAAGATTAAACGTTTTTGGTGCAAATTACTTAATTACATAAACTCTTTGTTCAATCTCCACCTCCTTCCGAATCCTTCTGCTTGTCTCTTAGCTGACTTTAGGGATTGGGCCCTGGGTACTCGTAAATCATTCATTTTGCATTTACTATCGATTATAATCACAGTAGCCAAGAAAATCATCCTAGTTCATTGGATATCCAAGACTACGCCATCCATATTGGAAGTTAGACAAAAATTACTTCAATTAATGTATTTTGATAGGAGGGATACCTTCCCAGATTTTAAACAAAAATGTAGAGAAATTTCATTCGAAATGGGAACCTTTTATCTCTTCTTTGGATCTCTCCACTCAAAATACCATTATGGCGATTTTCGAAAACACGGAATGGCAACTCTTACGTAACATCACTTAGGCACAGTCACGTGACCTAGTTCTTTAACCCCCTGACGGGTGCTACTCAATATGATACTACGTTTGGTTTCGGTCTAGGTTCAGGTCCAATAGAGAGCTTTCTTAAAGATAATTACCTGATGTCGCGAATATCTACCTCCCCTATCCCCCCTCAAACCCCTCCCCACATCCTGGTTTGTAGTTTTACTCTGGTGATATTTTATCTTTTACTAGCTTTTACTCTTATTTTGCCTTATTTTATTTTTCTATGTGTTTTTTGGACTGGGAACAGCGATGTGGGCTTTTATAACTAAGCACAGTTAGATATGGTTACTCACAAAGGTATATGTTTCCAGAATTATTTCATGTTCATGTTCATTAACTCCCCTACGGATGATGAGTTCATTCTGGTCAAATATCCCTTCCACATAGAAAGGGTTCTGTCATATATTGATGGATATGTTTAGTTACTATTTTCTCTTTCTTTTGCCTTTGACTCCCTTAGGTGGGAACTACATTTCCTCTCTGACAGAACTGTTATATTGTTATACCTATTTACTTGTAATACCTTCATCGGTATACCCTTTGTAATTGCATACGCTGTCATGCCAATTTTCTTAAAATAATAAAGAAATTGTTGTTTAAAAAAAAAAAAAAAAAATTAAAGTGGAAACACACTACAGGCTGATCCAACTTTGATGTAATGTCATGTCCTTAAAACAAGTCAAAATGAGGCTCAGTAGTGTGTGTGGCCTCCACATGCCTGTATGACCTCCCTACAACGCCTGGGCATGCTCCTGATGAGGTGGCGGATGGTTTCCTGAGGGATCTCCTCCCAGACCTGGATTAAAGCATCCACCAACTCCTGGACAGTCTGTGGTGCAAGGTGGCGTTGGTGGATGGAGCGTGGTGGGTGGATGATGTCCCAGATGTGCTCACTTGGATTCAGGTCTGGGGAACGGGCGGGCCAGTCCATAGCATCAATGCCTTTGTCTTGCAGGAACTGCTGACACACTCCAGCCACATGAGGTCTAGCATTGTCTTGCATTAGGAGGAACCCAGGGCCAACCGCACCAGCATATGGTTTCACAAGGGGTCTGAGGATCTCATCTCGGTACCTAATGGCAGTCAGGCTACCTCTGGCGAGCACATGGAGGGCTGTGCGGCCCCCCAAAGAAATGCCACCCCACACCAGTACTGACCCACTGCCAAACCGGTCATGCTGGAGGATGTTGCAGGCAGCAGAACGTTCTCCTTGGCGTCTCCAGACTCTGTCACATGTGCTCAGTGAGAACCTGCTTTTATCTGTGAAGAGCACAGGGCGCCAGTGGTGAATTTGCCAATCTTGGTGTTCTCTAGCAAATGCCAAACGTCCTGCACGGTGTTGGGCTGTAAGCACAACCCCCACCTGTGGATGTCGGGCCCTCATACCACCCTCATGGAGACTGTTTCTGATAGTTTGAGTAGACACATGCACATTTGTGGCTTGCTGTAGGTAATTTTGCAGGGCTCTGGCAGTGCTCCTCCTGTTCCTCCTTGCACAAAGGCGGAGGCAGCGGTCCTGCTGCTGGGTTTTTGCCCTCCTACGGCCTCCTCCACGTCTCCTGATGTACTGGCCTGTCTCCTGGTAGCGCCTCCATGCTCTGGACACTACGCTGACAGACACAGCAAACCTTCTTGCCACAGCTCGCAATGATGTGCCATCCTGGATGAGCTGCACTACCTGAGCCACTTGTGTAGGTTGTAGACTCCATCTCATGCTACCACTAGAGTGAAAGCACCGCCAGCTTTCAAAAGTGACCAAAACATCAGCCAGAAAGTATAGGAGCTGCGAAGTGGTCTGTGGTCACCACCTGCAGAACAACTCCTTTATTGGGGGTGTCTTGCTAATTGCCTATAATTCCCACCTGTTGTCTATTCCATTTGCACAACAGCATGTGAAATTGATTGTCAATCAGTGTTGCTTCCTAAGTGGACAGTTTGATTTCACAGAAGTGTGATTGACTTGGAGTTACATTGTGTTGTTTAAGTGTTCCCTTTATTTTTTTGAGCAGTGTATATAGTCATTATATGAAGCCGAAGTTTTATATTCCAACCAAGGGAGCCATGGGACGATAAATTCAGTCACTATCTCTAGAGGTCAAAAGGGAATCTTCCATGGTCATGTAATAGTCTATTCTGGAAAACCAAGCTTTCCACGTTGAGGTGTGTGTGTGTGGGGGGGGGGGGTTGTGGATCTCCACAAAACAGGTCTCGTAGCTCTAGCCGCATTACTCAGATGTCGTAGCAATAATGTTTTATAAGCTGACCGAGTCATGGAGAAGTGGTTCAACAGCCAAAAAACGGGTCAGAGGGAACAGTGGTATTAAGAATATCCTGGGAGATAGCCATGACCTCATCCCATTAAGTTTTTATTCGGGGACAGGTCCACCAGATATGTAACAAAGAGCCCAAAGCATTACGGCATCTCCAGCAATTGGCTGAGATCGTAGGGCAGATGGCATGTAGAAGGAAAGGGTGTCTGTACCATCTCGTTAAAATTTTATATTGTGTTTCTCTAACTTGAATGCAGATGGAACTTCTATGAGGCTTGAGAAAAATAGCCTCCCAATCCTTATCTGAAGGAGATATGTTCAAATCTCTTTCCCATGCTAAAGTAAAAGAAGGAAGAGTGTGGAGCACAGGTGTATGTAATAGTTTGGGGCGGATACAGTGTGTGTGCGTGTGTGTGTGTGTGTGTGTGGTTGCTAGGGGCAACACAAAGCCTCTCAAATTGTGTTAGCTCTCTAGATGCCTGCCGGAGTCTATTACCAGAGTTCAAGTAGTGTCTGACCTGTAGGTATTTCCAGAAATCAGTTTGTGGAATATCACATGTAGGCCGAATATCTACAAATTGTCTAAATCCTGATCAGTGTACCAGTTGACAACAAACCCTGAGAGAAAGGGAGAAAGAAAAAGAGAGAAAGAAAGAGAAAGATTTAAGGGGCCAAATTCTGAGGAAATATACTTACGTCGGCATATAATCTTCTGAGAGAGAGCGAGAGCGCGCGAGAGAGAGAGAGAGAACGCGAGATGGATGGATGAGACATAGTAAGTTTAGGTCTGGAAGGAAACCAGGGATAGATTTCAGGGTACTGTTGTGTATATAAACCTTCTAATCCCGCCCATTGCTTAGTTTCCAGACTCCTAGTCCAGTCCAAAATCCTATTGAGTGGAATTGCATTATAGTAGTACTTTATATCAGGGAGTTGGAATCCGCCATGCCGAACTGGTCACATCATGGTGGATTTACTTATTCTAGGTCTCTTACGGGACCATATGAATTGCTGAATAAGGAGCTGTATGGACCGGAACCACGAGTCTGGAATCTGTATTGGTGTTAGGACTACTAAGCTTCTGTGTGTGCACATGCAGGAGGAACCTGAAATGAGGTCAGCTGAAGCCAGGTGAAAATTAAACAAGGTTTATTGCAGTGAAAGAACCAGTAAGATATCAGCATACAGAGAATGGATCCTTGATAAACATGGAACAGAATGCAATATTCCCAGATAATAGTAATGGCTTGATATTTAACAGGGAGTATGATTATGCTTGAATTTAGATACAGTCCAGATTAATTGCAGAGGTGAAAATGAACATGAAGAAATCCAGGTTTAAACAAAGCAGAGGGAAAATAACATACCAAAATGAAGTAACCAGGCTGGGGTGGAAACAGACTGCAAATAATAATTCAGGAATGCAGATATTGCTCCAGCAGGGCGAGAAGTTTCATAACAAGGCATAGGTGAAACCAGGCTCCAGGGAATGTCTCAGAGATGCAGGTATGGCAGAAGCAGGACAGGATAACTGGAGAGAGCCTAGTCACAATCCACATGGAACCACAATGATCTGCACATGAATGCTGGTGAGCTGGAGCTAAATAGCAGCACAAGGTGTTGGCCACAGCTGCTCACAATCAGGTAATCAACCTGCAGGGAAAGAGTGTGCAACTGCCATTCAGACCTAAGGCAGCAAGTGAGACCCCTAGAGGCAGGAATGAGACAATGCAAGCAACACAAACACAAACATTCCTAACAATTGGTAGTGTTTGAAGAATATATAGCAATTTAGGTAGAGTGTTCATTTTAACCACGTTTACCGTGCCCAACCAGGACAGATGTCCAAGATACCATCTACTATAATCATTCCGTACTGTTTGGAGAAGTGGTTAGAAATTTAAGGACAGTAAAAGTGATAAATCCCGAGGCAACTGTACTCCTAGATAGGCGATGTGTGAAGAGTTCCACATAAATGGGAAGGAACATTTCAGTGCAGCCACTGTAGAGGGAGATGCTGAACTATTAAGGGCACTCGATTTAGATGTACTGTATTCACCTTAAAATTGGAGAGGGCACTATAAGTATCTAGTTCGCTCATAAGATGTGGAAGAGAGTGGTTGGGGTGTGTAACTATTGTCAGTAAATCATCCACGAACATTGCTAATTTATATTCTGTCAGCAACTGGCAAGCCAGAGATATGAGTGTTGGCCCTAATAGCTCTAGCTAATGCTTCTATACAATGAAACGAAGATTAAAGGGGTCAAAGAGTACCCTTGTCTCGTCCCATTGCTTATGGAGAAAGAGTCAGAAAGGGAGCCATTAATACGAACCCGTGCCATTGGTGATGTGTAGAGAGCTATGATCCTGCACAGTGCCTGCGGACGCAGCCTGACATGCTCCAGCACCAACTTCATAAAACTCTAAGTAACCCTATCAAATGCTTTTTCGGCATCCGTTTGACAGTAGAACGGTGGGGATCCGCTCGCGAGAAGTCAAGTGTATCAAGTTAAGAATTTTGGTTGTGTTGTCCTTAGCCTCGCAACCTGGAACAAACCCCACCGGATCACTGTGTATAAGGGAAGGGAGAAATTCATTAAGTCTGTTCGCCATCAATTTGGCGAATAATTTTACATCGACATTCAGCAGAGATATGGGCCGGTAACTGGAGCACACCAAGGGGTCTTTCCCTTGTTTGGGGATTACCGTTATTTGGGCTTCTAAAGATTGTTTGGAAAAATGGGTGTTTGCCAAGATGGAGTTAAAAGCTTGAAGAAGCTTGGGAGCTAGCGTATCTTTAAACATCTTAAAAGTGGAGGAGAAACCATACGGGCCAGGACTTTTAACTAAAGGCGTAGAGGTTATAGCTAGTTCCACCTCCCGTAAAGTAAAAGGCCTTTCCAAAGATGCTATCTCAGAAGGTGTCAATGTAGGGTAAGCAACTCTCTCCAGATAAGTTTTAGATCAGAGAATATCAGAAAAAGGGTCCGAGCCCAGTGAGGGTTTGACTAAGTTCTACAAACTTGAGTAAGAAGTTTTAAAACAGGCTGCTATTTTGGGAGTCTCAAAGCGTAGAGAACCTTTATCATTTTCCATAGTATTAATAAACAAGGATGTTCGTTGGGACCTAAGTGCCTGGGCTAGAAGGCGTCCCGGCTTGTTACCCCATTGGTAATATTTATTGCTACATTTACGAGTCTTCAGCGAGTCAATTAGATCAGGAATGATACCAAAGGACTGGCGTATAGCAGAGGTAGTCCCAATATTTAAAAAGGGTATTAAACCGCTCCCCAGTAACTATAGACTGGTTAGCTTGACATCTATAGTGTGGAAAATACTAGAAAGTATATAAAAGGATAGCGTTCTAGAGTACTTGGATACCTCCAAGGTTATTACTAGGAATCAACATGGATTTGTGAAGGACAGGTCATGTCTAACTTAATAAGCTTCTACGAGAAAGTGAGCGATCATATTGATAAGGGCCAAGCAGTGGATGTGATCTTTTTAGACTTCGCTAAAGCCTTTGACAAAGTTCCACACAGGAGACTAATTCTCAAACCAAGAGAGCTTGGGGTAGGGGACACTATTTGTACTTGGGTGAGTAATTGGCTGTTTAACAGGGAACAGCGAGTGGGGGTTAATGGGATGAACTCTGAATGGGCTTCAGTACTCAGTGGAATACCTCAGGGCTCAGTACTCAGTGGAATACCTCAGGGTTCAGTACTCGGTGGAATACCGCAGGGCTCAGTACTCAGTGGAATACCTCAGGGTTCAGTACTCAATGGAATACCGCAGGGCTCAGTACTTGGGCCATTGCTGTTTAATATATTCATTAATGACCTAGGAGAGGGACTGGAAAGCACAGTGTCAATTTTCGCAGATGATACTAAACTATGTAGAATAATTAATTCAGACAAGGATGTTGAGTCTCTACAGAATTACTTATCTAGACTGGAGGCCTGGGCAGACAAATGGAGAATGAGGTTCAATATAGACAAATATAAAGTTATGCACTTTGGGACTAAGAACAACCAGGCAGCCTATAAACTAAATGGGGAAAATGTAGGGATAACGGTAGTAGAAAGATTTGGGAGTGCTCATCGATAATAGACTTAGTAGCAGTACGCAATGTCAGAATGCTGCAGTAAAGGCTAATAAGGTGTTATGTATAAAACGGGGAATGGAGACAAGGGATGAAAGTGTAATCCTGCCGCTGTATAAATCATTGGTGCGGCCACACCTGGAATATTGTGTACAGTTCTGGGCACCTCACTATACAAAAGATATCTTGGAACTCGAAAAGGTTCAGAGGCGAGCCACCAAACTGGTTAAGGGGTTAGAGACACTGGATTATGTGGAAAGACTTACAAGGTTAGATATGTTCACACTGGAAAAGAGGCGACTGAGAGGGGACATTATTAATATTTATAAATACATAAAGGAGCAATACAAGGATTTATCAAACGATTTGTTCTTCAAAAAAAACACCACATAGGACACCCCCTGAGGTTAGAAGAAAAATAACTCCATACTCAACGGAGAAAAGGGTTCTTCACAGTAAGGGCAGTAAGGATTTGGAATTCTCTGCCAGAGAAGGTAGTAATGGTGGACTCAATCAATAAGTTTAAAAATGGTTTAGAGAAATTCCTAGCAGAAAAAAATATCCAGGAATACAGCATAATAATAATAATAATAATAATAATAATAATAAGGTTGAACTCGATGGACATTTGTCTTTTTTCAACCTCAACAACTATGTAACTATATATGTATGGAGTGTTGGATATTGTCATTGAAAATTTTATTTAATTGTGTTCTAGCCTTAGTTAACTCCACAAATTCCACCTGAGACAAGGAAGATTTATGTAAAGTCTCCAAAGAGTTAATGGTTTGTAATAGATTATTTGGGCTGATTTTTTCTCTTTTTTTTTGTTCAGAAAAGAGCCACACTGTATATATGTTTGCCTCGCAGGGCACATTTATGTGCTTCCCAAATAATAACTTTTGAGACCTCAGCAGTATCGTTAATCATAAAATATTCGGATAATGCTTTATCAATCTCGCCCTTGCAATATTTATCATGCAGTAGGGATTCATTAAGACACCAGGTCCACTTGCCTGCAAAATGCAATGGCACGGATATTTCCATGAAAACTGGAGCATGGTCTGACCAAGTTATGGAACCTATAGATGTATCTACTAATAGGGGGAGGTGTCTATGGCTTATGAATAGTCTAGACGTGAATAAACTTGATGCGGGTTAGAGTAAAAATAGTAGTCATGTCCCGTCGGGTGCATAACCCTCCAGGAATCGGTCAACTGGAGCTCATGAAATATCTTTTTAACCTGACTGTGTTTATGTTAAGAGAAAATAGGGGCATTGGATGAGGTATCAAGGGGTGGATCCATGGCCCAATTCAAATCTCCCCCAAAATGACAATACCTGTGAGAAAAGAATCTAGATGTAGGAGATGAGAATGGAAAAAGGCGTTTGACCTCGATTGGGGGCATATAGCGCTAGAAATGTATCGGCCTGTGTAAAAATTTTACACTTTACAACTAGTAATCTACTTGGTATCGGTTTATGTACAGAAATATCTGTAACTTGCAAATTTTTAGAAAAATAGCAAATTATATTTACCGATAATTTCATTTCTTCAAGATACTTCATGGCAGCCATTACTCTGGGATTGCATCCCATCCACCTAGTTCTAGACAGGAAGTGTTGTCACACTCCAGGGACCGCCCACTTAGGGTATATAGAGCGGCTCCTCCTCTTCCTCCTCCTCAGTCTTTTGAGTGTCTCCTCACATTCGGTTCCTGTGAAAAAACACACTAAAAAAGGGAGGGTATATTATAGGCTGCCATGAAGTATCTTGAAGGAATGAAATTATCGGTAAATATAATTTGCTTTTTTCTTCTGCACTACTTCATGGCAGCCATTACTCTGGGATATACCAAAGCTTAATATAGGGAGGGTAACAAATAGTCCAGCAAGCAGAAATTCATGCTTAATTACCCCATTTTATTCATTCATCACAATGCCCCTTCAAGGATATCACTGTCAATCCAGAGCATAGTGACTAGAGAAAGTGTGGACAGACGGCCAGTTGGCTACTGTACATGTCTTTCGTTGATACCAAAGCGTCCTTAACCCAGGAAATTGCAACAACACTGGTTGAGTGCCTTCAGATTTTATGACTACTTTCTTCATACAAAAATAATTAGCTCCTTGATCCACCTGGCAAAAGGTTGCTTCATGGGTGCTCCACCTTTCTTTATGCCTACATGTGAAACAAATACTTTGTTTTCCATAAGTTTCTCACTCCTATCCAAATAGACAAAAAGTGCTTGTCATGAGTTCAGCATATGCAACCTTTCTTTCTTCTCACGTTTAGGTTGTGGGAAAGAGGAGGACAAAAAAAAAAATATATATAAAAATAAATAAATAAATTATTTCTTGGTTTAATGAAACGCTGACACCATCTTTGGTAAAGAAGCTGTATTTGTTCTATGAACATCTTTATCTGGCAAATATTAAGATACTAGGTGATTCATCGCGCCCTACGGGCGCTCTTCACACCGTCGTAAGGGGCTACGCCCCCGTAACCCCTACAGAAAGGTGAAGGTGTAGAGTTATGGGTGGTGGAGTTTCACATGGCTTTGTAGTGTTCATGGGAGGAGTGGGGTAGGCGGAGGTTGATGGTTTTGTTGATGTTTAGGGGGAGGTGGAGGGGTGGTGTATTTGAATAAGCTGTGTGTCAAGGATGGGGCAAGGGGGTTGGGTGGATGTTAGTGTGAGGCGTTGTGGGTGCTGGGAATGTGTGTGTTGTGCGAGTGTGGGGCAACAGTGTACATGGTGTGTTGTTTGAATGTGAAAGGGGGTGGGTGTAGTGAGGTGGAGGTGTGTGTGTGTTGGCGTTGCCCTGTGATTGCGGTATTGACTGGTTGTGTGGAGGATTGGTGTTGTAGGTGGTGTGTGTGGTGGATGGTTGTGTGTAAAATTGTCTTGTGGAGGGGGATGTTGGTGCAGAGGTGGTGTTGTAAATGGGGTATGTGGATGTTGTGAGTGGTGGAGGGTTGCCAGGGGGGGTATGGAACTGTTGAAGGGGGAACTGATGTGCTGTGTGTGATGGAGGAATGTGTGGTGTGCAGGTGGGTTAAGAGGGTGTTTAGCATTTGGCAAGGTGTTCATAAGTGGTTAGGGGGTGTTGTGAGTGTGGTGGGTTGGTTAGGTGGGTTAGGGTTTGAGGATGTATGTGATAGGGAGAGTGGGGGTTGTGTTTGGAGTGTTGATGGAGGTGATGGTAATGGGTTTGGTGTGGTGGTGTGAGTGTTAGTAGGTTAGGGCTGTGGGTTGGTAAGATGCTGGGGAGGGTGAATGAGCATGTATGGGCTTACCCATGGATGGGGGCCGGTGACTGCGTATATAGGGGGCCGGTGACTGCGTATATAGGGGCCAAGGGGTAAGGGATAGTGTAGGTGCTAGGAGGAATTGTATTTGTTGGATTTGTGTTTGTGGGGTACACGGGGACATGGGAGGGTGTTGGAAGGTGGGGGAGTTGCACATGGGGAGTGTGGTGGGATGATGTAGGGTATTTGGGGTAGTGTGGTGTAATTTAGGAAGGGGGGTGGGGATTGTTGTAGGGGGATGGTGAATGGGCTGGTCAGGTGTATGGGGCAATGGTTGGGTGGAGTCTGTGTGGATGGTGAGTGTTAGGTTGTATGTGGGATGTGCTTGTGAGGTGCAGGGGATGTGGTGGAGGTGGGTGAGTTGAAGGTGTGGGTGGGGTTGTGTTGAGGGGTAGGGGTTGGTTTGTGGTGGGAGTGTTTTATGATGTAGGTAGTGACAGTGTGCAGATTGGGATGGTATTGTGTGAGGTGGATGTGGAGGATGGTTTTTTGGGAAAGGGGCGTGCGGATGGGGGTGATGTTTTTGAGGGGTGGAAGAAAATGTGGTGTGTACATGATGTGAGTGGTGGGTGGTTAGCATTGGGAGGGATGGCAATAAGGGAGGGTGAAGGTAAAGTGTGTGTGTGTGTGTGTGTGTGTGTGTGTGTGTGTGTGTGTGTGTGTGTGTGTGAGGGAGGAAGGGTTTGCGGGCAGGTAGGTTGAGAGGGGGTGCAGGGTGTGTCTATGGCATGTGCAAGTGGGACTTGATGGGGGTGTAGGGTGTGGGTGGGAGTGTATGTGGGTTAAGGGTAGGTTGAAAGGTTGGATGTAATAGGTTTAGGGCGGCTTTGGTGTACATTGTGGAGGGGGGTGAAGGGACTGTGGTTGGTGGAGTGTTTTGTGTGAAGGGGTACATGGATACGGCTGTCTGTCCGTAAGAAGCTGTGGTTGGTGGCTGACCACAGTAAGGCTGGACGGTGGATGTGGTCCGGTCACTGTATACTTTGGGCTAGGGGTGAGGTTGGTGGAGGGGGCCTGAGGTACTGCACTTGGCGGAGTTGTAGGTGTGTGGATAAGGGGTAGGGTGTGTAAAGGTGCCATGGCGCAGGGTTGTCTGGATAGGGTGAGGTGTGTAGGGTCGTGTGGTGTGTGCATGGGAGGATGGGGGTTGAGTAGGCTAGGGGGATGTGGAAGGCTGTGTTGAGGTGCAAGGTGGGATGTATTTATGGAAGGGGTGTGTTCGGTATTGTGCTTGGGTGGTAGATGGATGTGTTTGTGAGGTGTGGTGGTTTAATTGTAGTGGGGGGGGGTGTAGTGTGTTGAAGTTGTGGGTGGGTGAGGTTTTTGTTCAGAGGTGTGATTTGTCAGATGGCTAAGCTTGTGCTTTGGTGCAGGGGGTGTTGGATGGGTGTTGTAGTTGTGGAGGGTGTGTGGGAGATATGGGGTTGTGGGATGGGGTTGTGGTGTGTGGGGGGTGTTGTACAGGTGGTTGCGGGGGTGTGGGGGTGTATGTTAAAAGTACTGCTGGTTGTGTAAGTTATTTTTTTTTGTTGTTGCTGGTGGAATTAGGGAATTAGTGCCTTTAGGATATGGCGGTAGTGTTGTCGGGTCATTGGTGTTTTGATGGTTTGGGCAAATTAGTTGGTTGCAGAGGGAGGGAGGTGGGTGTGCGATAGGGTTAGGGTGGTGTTTGGTTGTTTTTTGGAGGGTTAGGAAGGGAAGGTGCGTGGTGGACTGTTACTTGTAAGGGGTGGCTAGTTAGGCGTGTGGTGTTCTGTGATTTATGGTGCTTGGGCAAGTGTGTGGCGTGGCTTTGCTGCCTGTATATGTTGTTGCGTAGTGGGGAGGGATGGTGGTGGTGACCGGAGGTGCAGGGTGGGATGCAGATGTGGGTGGGAAGTGGATGGGGGAGGGGATTTCAAGTTTGCATGGGTGGAGGAGGTGCACATAAGATGGGTGGGTGCATGGTGGAGTGTTTTGGTGGGTTTGGGATGTGTGCAGGGGAAGGGAGGGGAGGAGACGGAAGGGAAGGGGAGGGGGGGGTGTCTGGATTAGTCAGACGGTGACGGTTGTGCTGGGGTGTAGGGGGTATTTGAGGGGTGTTGTATTTGTGGAGGGTGGTTGGCCGGTATGGTGTTATTGGGGGTGGGTGATGGTCTTGGGGTGTGTGCGGGGGTTTTGGAAAGGTGGTTGTGGGTATGTGTGTTAAAAGTAGTGTTGGGTGTGTTTTGTGTTGGGTTGACCCTAATTGGTGCAGGAGTGGTTGTTCTTGAGTGGTGGTGTAGTCCAGATGGCCAAGGTGTTTTGTGGGAGGGGGGAGAAGGGGGGAGGGTGTGTGTGTGTGTGTGTGTGTGTGTGTGTGTGTGTGTGTAAGAGTGTGGAGGGTGTGTGTGTGTGTGTGTGTGTGGAAGAGTGTGGAGTGTGTGTGTGTGTGAGAGAGGTAGAAGTGGTAGCAGTGTTAGATTGGGGGATGTTTGGTGTCCGTGGGGTGGGGTGGTAGGTAGGGTAAGCCACATGCATTAGAGGGGTCTGGGGGCAGCAGACAGCAAAGGCTGGTAGAGAGGCAGGTGCGGCGTGTAGTCGGGGTGATGGTGGGCGGCATGTACGTGTGGCTTAGTTCCAGAGCAGCGTGTGCCGGCGGCTCCTGGGCAGCGTGTACATGTGGAAGCTGGGGAGGGGGGACGGGGTGGTTGCTGGGGCAGGCTGTCGGGGTGCGGGTGTCAGGCGGCTCCCGTCCAGCGCTGCCCGTGAGTGGCTGGAGGTTGGAGCTGGGGACGGGGTGGTTGCGGAGGCAGGATGTCGGGGTGCAGGTGTCAGGCGGCTCCCGTCCAGCGCTGCCCATGGGTGGCTGGAGGTGGGAGCTGGGGACGGGGTGGTTGCGGAGGCAGGATGTCGGGGTGCAGGTGTCAGGCGGCTCCCGTCCAGCGCTGCCCATGGGTGGCTGGAGGTGGGAGCTGGGGACGGGGTGGTTGCGGAGGCAGGATGTCGGGGTGCAGGTGTCAGGCGGCTCCCGTCCAGCGCTGCCCATGGGTGGCTGGAGGTTGGAGCTGGGGACGGGGTGGTTGCGGAGGCAGGATGTCGGGGTGCAGGTGTCAGGCGGCTCCCGTCCAGCGCTGCCCATGGGTGGCTGGAGGTTGGAGCTGGGGACGGGGTGGTTGCGGAGGCAGGATGTCGGGGTGCAGGTGTCAGGCGGCTCCCGTCCAGCGCTGCCCATGGGTGGCTGGAGGTGGGAGCTGGGGACGGGGTGGTTGCGGAGGCAGGATGTCGGGGTGCAGGTGTCAGGCGGCTCCCGTCCAGCGCTGCCCGTGAGTGGCTGGAGGTGGGAGCTGGGGACGGGGTGGTTGCGGAGGCAGGCTGTCGGGGTGCGGGTGTCAGGCGGCTCCCGTCCAGCGCTGCCCGTGGGTGGCTGGAGGTGGGAGCTGGGGACGGGGTGGTTGCGGAGGCAGGATGTCGGGGTGCAGGTGTCAGGCGGCTCCCGTCCAGCGCTGCCCATGGGTGGCTGGAGGTTGGAGCTGGGGACGGGGTGGTTGCGGAGGCAGGATGTCAGGGTGCAGGTGTCAGGCGGCTCCCGTCCAGCGCTGCCCATGGGTGGCTGGAGGTGGGAGCTGGGGACGGGGTGGTTGCGGAGGCAGGATGTCGGGGTGCAGGTGTCAGGCGGCTCCCGTCCAGCGCTGCCCATGGGTGGCTGGAGGTTGGAGCTGGGGACGGGGTGGTTGCGGAGGCAGGATGTCAGGGTGCAGGTGTCAGGCGGCTCCCGTCCAGCGCTGCCCATGGGTGGCTGGAGGTGGGAGCTGGGGACGGGGTGGTTGCGGAGGCAGGATGTCAGGGTGCAGGTGTCAGGCGGCTCCCGTCCAGCGCTGCCCATGGGTGGCTGGAGGTGGGAGCTGGGGACGGGGTGGTTGCGGAGGCAGGATGTCGGGGTGCAGGTGTCAGGCGGCTCCCGTCCAGCGCTGCCCATGGGTGGCTGGAGGTTGGAGCTGGGGACGGGGTGGTTGCGGAGGCAGGATGTCAGGGTGCAGGTGTCAGGCGGCTCCCGTCCAGCGCTGCCCATGGGTGGCTGGAGGTTGGAGCTGGGGACGGGGTGGTTGCGGAGGCAGGATGTCAGGGTGCAGGTGTCAGGCGGCTCCCGTCCAGCGCTGCCCATGGGTGGCTGGAGGTGGGAGCTGGGGACGGGGTGGTTGCGGAGGCAGGATGTCGGGGTGCAGGTGTCAGGCGGCTCCCGTCCAGCGCTGCCCGTGAGTGGCTGGAGGTTGGAGCTGGGGACGGGGTGGTTGCGGAGGCAGGCTGTCGGGGTGCGGGTGTCAGGCGGCTCCCGTCCAGCGCTGCCCGTGAGTGGCTGGAGGTGGGAGCTGGGGACGGGGGGTTGTCGAGGGAGGTTTTGGTGGTGCAGGGGTTAGTGGGTTCCCGGCCAGTGTGTTGCGCCAGTGGCTGTATGTGGGAGCTAGTGCCCAGGTGTTGGGGAAGGAGGATTCGGTGCGTTGTGTGTTGCGGGGGAAACCAAGGGTGGGGTGTGGGTGTGTATTGTGGTACCGTGCACGGTGGGGTGTTTCCCTCTGATGGTGGCCGGTTTGTGTGGCTGATACTGCTGGCGCTGTCCACCTGGCTATGTGTAGGTAGTGTTGTGCTGGGACACGGCAGAAGCAGGTGACTCCGCCCAGCCCTGTGACTCCACCCAGCGTTACGGCCAGGCACAGAGTCACAGATTTGGCCTAATATATAGGAGATGGGAAGAAAGGCCCATAACACTTGTAATTCACTGACCCTTCTGACTAAAGTTCAGTATCAGATACCAGTGACGCACCAAGGGGGGGGTTACGAGCACCCAGAAACCCCCCTTCACTAAAAAAATAATAATAATTTTTATTTTTTTAGCTGCATGAGTATTATTAATGTCTAGCGTCCTCTGCAGCCTGCTGTCTTCCTGGTGGCACTTGTAAGTGCAATAAAAGTTTACTTTATTTTAATTATAGTACATATATATCCATGTGCCTACATATATACACATGTACATACATACATACATATAAACACACACACACACACACACACATATGATATATATACATGTGTACTATATATACGTGTACTGTATGTGTATATATATATATATATATATATATATATATTTCTCTTACGTCCTAGAGGATGCTGGGGACTCCTTAAGGACCATGGGGTATAGACGGGCTCCGCAGGAGATAGGGCACCTAAAAAGAACTTTGACTATGGGTGTGCACTTGCTCCTCCCTCTATACCCCTCCTCCAGACCTCAGTTAGATCTTGTGTCCAGAGGAGAATGGGTGCACTGCAGAGAGCTCTCCAGAGTTTTCTGTTGAAGAAGAATTTTGTTAGGTTTTTTATTTTCAGGGAGTCCTGTTGGCAACAGGCTCCCTGCATCGTGGGACTGAGGAGAGAGAAGCAGAGCTGGCTTGTGAAGTTGGGCACTGCTTCTAGGCTACTGGACACCATTAGCTCCAGAGGGAGTCGGAACACAGGTCTCACCTGTGGTTCGTCCCGGAGCCGCGCCACCGTCCTCCTCACAGATGCCGAAGATAGAAGCCGGGTGAGTATGAGAAGGCAAAGAAGACATCAGGCGGCAGAAGACATCAGATCTTCATGAGGTCATTGCTCCCAGTACTCACACCCAAGCAGGCACTGAAGGGTGCAGGGCGCAGGGGGGGGCGCCCTGGGCAGCAATATTCCTAATTTTGTGGCAATATAAGCAGGATTAGGCTGTGGCACAGTAAATCCACAAATCCCCCGCCATTTTTTATATAAGTTTACTGGGACCGAAGCCCGCCGTCGGGTGGGCGGGGCTTGATCCTCAGCACTAACCAGCGCCATTTTCTCCACAGAGACTGCACGAGGATACGCTGGCTCCCTGATCTCTCCCCTGCTGAACCTTCACAGGCTGGAAAAAAGAGGAGGGGGGTCACTTTGGAACGCAGTGAGTGGGAATTAAGGCTATATATATATATAAAAAGCGCTATCTGGTATATATATTCCAGTGTTGTTAAGCGCTGGTGTGTGCTGGCATACTCTCTCTCTGTCTCTCCTTAGGGCCTGGTTGGGGTTTTGTCCCCTTATAGGTTAATCCCTGTGTGTGTGGGGTGTCGGTACGTGTGTGTCGACATGTCTGAGGCTGAAGGCTTCTCCAAGGAGGCGGTGGAGCAAATGAGTGGTGTGTCCCCGTCGGTTGTGCCGACTCCGGATTGGATGGACATGTAGCATATGTTGAATGCAAGTGTGGCATCTTTACATAAAAGGCTTGATAAGGCTAAATTAGGGGGGACATCAGGGGGTCAATCCTCGGATTGGACCGACTCACAGGGCCCGTCGGGGTCTGAAAAGCGTCCCTTAACACAAGACACTACTACCGACACGGATTCTGATTCCAGTGTCGACTATGACGAAGTAAAATTGCACCCTAGGGTGACTAAAACCATTCAGTGTATGATTGTGGCAATAAGGGATATCTTGTATATTGTGGATGAACCCTCGGTCCCCGACACAAGGGTGCACATGTTTAAGGAAAAGAAACAGATTATTAATTTTCCCACATCTCATGAATTAAATGAGTTCTTTGGAAAAGTTTGGGAGACTCCGGATAAGAGACCGCAGATCCCCAAAAGAATTTATATGGCATACCCCTTCCCTAAGCAGGACAGGGAGATTTGGGAATCACCCCCCACTGTGGACAAGGCCCTGATGCGCTTGTCCAAGAAAGTGGCGCTACCGTCTCCTGACACAGCGGCCCTTAAGGACCCTGCAGATCGCAGGCAAGAAACTACCTTAAAGTGTATTTATTCTCATACGGGGGCTGTGCTAAGACCGACAATTGCGTCGGCATGGGTGTGTAGCGCAATTGCAGCTTGGACAGATGAGCTGACAGATCAATTTGATACTATGGATAAGGATACTATATTCCTAACTCTAGCCCATATAAAAGACGCAGTCTTATTTATGAGGGATGCTCAAAGGGACATTGGATTGCTAGCTTCTAGGGCCAATGCCATGTCTATCTCAGCGAGAAGATCCTTATGGACTCGCCAATGGACGGGTGATGCGGATTCCAAAAAACATATGGAAGTACTACCCTATAAGGGTGATGTATTGTTTGGGGATGGGCTGACGGACCTGGTTTCCACAGCTACAGTAGGTAAATCAAATTTTTTACCATATATTCCCCAACAGCAAAAGAAAGCAACACCCTATCAGATGCAGTCCTTTCGGTCGCACAAGTCCAAAAGAGGTCGGGGATCCTCTTTCCTCGCCAGAGGTAAGGGCAGAGGCAAGAGAGCACCTGCTTCGGCAGGTGCCCAGGAATAAAGGTCCTCCCCGGCTGCTCCAAAAACCACAGCATGACGCTGGGGCTCCCCTGAGGGAGTCCGCACCGGTGGGGGCACGTCTTCGACTTTTCAGTCAGGCCTGGGTCAGTTCGGACCTGAATCCCTGGGTGTTGGAAATAGTTTCCCAGGGGTACAAACTGGAATTCGAGGAGGTGCCCCCGCGCCGCTTTTTCAAATCGGCCCTACCAGCTTCCACATCGGAAAGGGATGTAGTGTTAGCTGCAATTCAAACGCTGTGTATACAGCAAGTGATAATCAAGGTTCCCCTGCACCAGCAGGGAAGAGGTTACTACTCAACCCTATTTGTGGTCCCGAAACCGGACGGTTCGGTCAGACCTATTTTGAATCTGAAATCCCTAAACCTGTACATAAAAAGATTCAAATTCAAAATGGAATCACTCAGAGCGATAATAGCCAACATGAGGAGGGGGAGTTTATGGTGTCTCTGGACATAAAGGATGCGCACCTTCATGTCCCCATATATGCCCCCCATCAGGAATACCTGAGATTCGCTGTACAGGATTGTCATTACCAATTTCAGACGTTGCCGTTTGGACTTTCCACGGCCCCGAGGATTTTCACCAAGATAATGGCGGAAATGATGGTGGTCATGCGCAAGCATGGAGTCACAATTATCCCATACTTGGACGATCTCCTGATAAAAGCGAGATCAAGGGAGAAATTGCTGAGCAGTGTGGCGCTCTCTCTGAGAGTGCTCCAGCAACACGGTTGGATTCTAAATCTACCGAAGTCACAGTTGATTCCGACAACTCGACTACCGTTCCTAGGTATGATACTGGATACGGAACAAATGAAGGTCTTCCTCCCAATAGAGAAAGCCCAGGACATCCAGAACATGGTCAGAGACCTGCTAAAACCGAAAAGGGTGTCAGTTCACCAATGCACTCGAGTTCTGGGAAAAATGGTGGCGGCCTACGAGTCCATTCCCTTCGGAAGGTTCCATGCAAGGACTTTTCAATGGGACCTTCTGGACAAGTGGTCCGGGTCCCATCTGCACTTACATCGGAAAATAACTCTGTCCCCAGGGGCCAGAGTGTCTCTCCTGTGGTGGTTGCAAAGTGCTCACCTGCTGGAGGGTCACCGGTTCGGGATTCAGGATTGGATCCTGGTTACCACGGACGCGAGCCTCCGAGGATGGGGAGCGGTTACACAGGGAAAAAACTTTCAGGGTCTTTGGTCAGACCAGGAGTCCTGTCTACACATCAATGTGTTGGAACTCAGGGCCATTTACAACGGCCTTCGACAAGCGGAGAGTCTTCTTTGAAACCTACCGGTTCTGATTCAATCAGAAAATGTCACAGCAGTGGCTCATGTGAACCGCCAAGGCGGGACAAGAAGCAGAGTCGCGATGGCGGAAACCACCAGGATTCTTCGCTGGGCAGAAAATCATGTAAGCGCTCTGTCAGCTGTCTTCATTCTGGGAGTGGACAACTGGGAAGCAGACTTCCTCAGCAGACACGATCTCCATCCAGGAGAGTGGGGACTTCATCAAGAAGTCTTTGCAGACATAACACGTCTTTGGGGAACTCCTCAAATAGACATGATGGCGTCACGCCTCAACAAAAAGCTTCGGAGGTATTGTGCCAGGTCTCGGGACCCTCAGGCAGTGGCAGTAGACGCTCTGATAACATCGTGGGTGTTCAAATCGGTCTACGGGTTTCCTCCTCTTCCTCTCATCACAAAAGTGTTGAGGATCATAAGGCAAAGAAGAGTACAGACGATACTCGTTGTCCCAGACTGGCCTCGAAGGGCCTGGTACTCAGATCTACAAGAGATGCTCACAGGAGATCCCTGGCCTCTTCCTCAGAGGGAAGACCTGTTGCAGCAGGGGCCCTGTGTATTTCAGGACTTACCGCGGTTACGTTTGACGGCATGGCGGTTGAACGCCGAATCCTAGCGAAAAAGGGGATTCCGGAAGAGGTCATCCCTACTTTAATAAAGGCTAGGAAGGAGGTGACGGTTAAGCATTATCACCGTATCTGGCGAAAGTATGTGTCTTGGTGTGAGACCAAGAATGCACCTACGGAAGATTTTCATCTGGGTCGTTTTCTCCACTTCCTACAGACAGGAGTGGATATGGGCCTGAAATTAGGCTCTGTTAAGGTTCAGATTTCGGCCCTCTCGATTTTCTTTCAGAAGGAATTGGCTTCTCTTCCAGAAGTCCAGACATTTGTAAAGGGAGTGCTA